>NC_090246.1:64008907-64011407 GCF_037325665.1 Littorina saxatilis | reverse complement strand
GCAAGACAATATACAATGAAAGCTCAGTACCCATGGATCATAGTCAAGTTATGAAATACGCGCAATACACAGTAGTCAGTGATAGATGCACTTTAAAACATAGAAACAAATACAAATAACGTATGAAACAATATTTATATACGCAGCTGCACACAACTATAACCATGCCTGCATGCCTTGACCCGGAACAATAATTGAAAGAAGACCCCGTTGTAATAATTATTTATTCAGATACATGCCTTTATTGCAGTCTAAAGACTTATTTAGAAATTGCATTTAAATCCAGGTCATACTACAATCACAGCTACGCTCCCCAGGGCCGGACTAGGGGGAGGGGGGGTTACAGGGGTTGCGCACCCCCCCCCCCCCTGGCTTAAGCATGTACCTCCCAAACGCATTTTTTTGTTTTTGTTGTTGTTGTTGTTGTTGTGGGGGAGGGAGGTGTTGCATCTGGATCATCATGAAATCCGAGGAGAAATCGCACCTCTCACCCCCTCCAAAAAAAATCATGAAAAAGGGAACATTCCTTGCATTGCATTCCGTTGCCTATGTATGACTATGAGTTCTTACAATCTCAATTCTTCTTCATTGCCTATACAGCTTGCTGTCGAATTTACCTTTTTTGTTCAAGGAGAGGCTTCCTTTCCCTTCAGAAACATCAACAAACGTTCAGCTTGCAACCCCCACCAAAGGAGGCTTCGCCCCCTGGACCCCCATCTGTAACACCCCCCCCCCCCCCCCTAGTACTTACCTAGTCCGGCCCTGCTCTCAGACTAGTGTATGAGTCAACCTCAAAAGCATCGATCTGATGTATGGATTTACTTTTGGCCTCGAAAAAGGATATGCACCCTCACCACCCCCACCCCCACCCACAACCCACTCGCCTGCCTGCCCTCACCCCCTATTATGGAATAATTTTACCTGGCCGGTTTTTATTTAGTTTTTGTTTTTGTTTTTTTCAAGCCTGCACCCCGGATATCTGATATTGAACCTCAACAGTGTTACCTCTCGCGCAGCTTCGCCTCAAGCCTGGCCACAAAGCAGGAAACCTTTTTGTCAATATCCCTCCTTTTATACCTTTTGTGGCGTTCATTCATGGCTGAATCATGGTTTGTCTGCATATTTAATCGCGTTATTTGCGTTTTACATTCGTAGATGTGATGCGAAGTTGTAGCTGCTTTGCTGTGCTAAGACGCTGCGTAATATAAATCAATTTCATATGACATCCGATGCGTTTCTTCGGATGCCTCTCCGTACAATCATATTTCATTTGTATGCTTTGTCTTGTTATGATTGGCTGACAAGCATTTCAAGTCAGAAGACAATACCAAAAGGCGAAGAAAGCGAGTGTGCATGGTATTTTTCTTTTTGTGAGCCGTTCTAATCACGTAGTACGAGACAAAAAAAGGAAAGAAAAACATCTCTAGAGGCTGCGAAACCACTTTAGTTGTATTCTGTATTCAAACCGTGTTGTTACCAGCGTGCAATCTCGGTGAGTGAACGGTCGGCGCAAACAGTTCAAATACTTTTGTAAGTGCGTAAATAGCTGCCCCACAAGCTGTTTCCAATGCTTCCAGCAGGAGGAAAACTCCAACCATTTTCCTTCATCATGTGCACACAACAATGTGTGAGATGAACGATAAAATCACTTGGTCTTGTCATTATGCCTCCTTTGTTGTGGAAGTTTCGCGGTGGCTCTGTGGTAGCTCTGCCAAGGCCAACGCGTTGCATGCCCGGAACGATTTCCGGTGAGTTGAAAAGCGGTTTTTATTTTCAAATTTCCTCAAGCAGTTGATGATTTAATAAGCTGCGATCATGATTGTGGCCGAGGCAGGGTGCTTATACTGATGGAAATAGCATTGAACAAAACACAGGTTGCCTAAGGGCTTTTCGTGTCTATAACCGTTCTCTTTGACTGTGGTCAGGTGGTGCTCTCTCTCTCTCTCTCTCTCTCTCTCTCTCTCTCTCTCTCTCTCTCTCTCTCTCTCTCTCTCTCTCTCTCCCTCTCTCTCTCGCTCTCTCTCTCGCTCCCCCTCCCTCTCTCTCACTCTCTCTCTTTCTTTCTCTCTCTCTCGCTCTCTCTCTCGCTCCCCCCTCTCTCTCTCACTCTCTCTCTCTTTATCTCTCTCTCTCTCTTCTCTCTCTCTCTCTCTCTCTCTCTCTCTCTCTCTCTCTCTCTCTCTCTCTCTCTCTCACTCTCTATTTCTTGTCGTTGCACCTACCCATATTGTTAATTCAGTGAAAAGGTATGTACGTGTGCGCACGCATGTGTGTGATATTGTGTGTGTGTGTGTGTGTTATTTAGGGACGTGCCGGAGTAGGCCTATATGTAATGTGTGTGTGTGTGTGTGTGTGTGTGTGTGTGTGTGTGTGTGTGTGTGTGTGTGTGTGTGTGTGTGTGTGTGTGTGTGTGTGTGTGTGTGTGTGTGTAGAGAGAAAGAGATAAAACCGGGTGATTGTCCATAAATACAAACACACGGCATGTATTACTGACCCCCCC
>NC_090246.1:64006447-64008707 GCF_037325665.1 Littorina saxatilis | reverse complement strand
ATTCAGTGAAAAGGTATGTACGTGTGCGCACGCATGTGTGTGATATTGTGTGTGTGTGTGTGTGTGTGTGTGTGTGTGTGTGTGTGTTATTTAGGGACGTGCCGGAGTATATGTAATATGTGTGTGTGTGTGTGTGTGTGTGTGTGTGTGTGTGTGTGTGTGTGTGTGTGTGTGTGTGTGTGTGTGTGTGTGTGTGTGTGTGCGTTTGTGTGTGAGTATATGTTAGAGAGAAAGAGATAAAACCGGGTGATTGTCCATAAATACAAACACACGGCATGTATTACTGACCCCCCCTCCCCACACCCCGTTGAAATGAACCTTGTGTGTTTAATCAATAAAATGTCTTACGTCTTACGTCTTACGTCTCTCTCTCTCTCTCTCTCTCTCTCTCTCTCTCTCTCTCTCTCTCTCTCTCTCTCTCTCTCTCTCTCTCTCTCTCTCTCTCTCTCTCTCTCTCTCTCTCTCTCTCTCTCTTCCCTCGAAGTTGCACACGTTTTGCTTGATTGATACAGTTTTCATTATGCCTTTGACAATAATATGTCATGTTCGCTTGTATGTATATTTTTGTTTGTTTTTTTAGTCTGTTAATCGTTTGCTTGTTCATCGTTTGTTTTTATTACTTCTTTAACTGATATTCCAACATTTTTATAACGTATTATCATTAGATTAAACCCTCCCATGGGCGAGGGCTGGATGTAAAAAAAGCACCTGTTTGCTTATGCCACTACCCTCGTAAATAAAGAATTTGTCATTGTCATTCTCTCTCTCTCTCTCTCTCTCTCTCTCTCTCTCTCTCTCTCTCTCTCTCTCTCTCTCTCTCTCTCTCTCTCTCTCTCTCTCTCTCTCTCTCTCTCCCTCTCTCTCTTTCTCTCTCTCTCTGTCTCTCTCTCTCTGTCTCTCTGTCTCTTTGTCTCTCATGTTGCATGTTTCGCTTTCGATTTGTATGTTGCTTACTTTGTCATTTTGTTGTTTATGTTTATTTGCTTGTTTGCTTACTTGTCGATTGTTTGCTGGTTCGTTCGTTTACTTTGTTTATTTGTCATGTTGCTTTACTTGTTTATCATTTATTAGACATTTGTATTAGAAGTAAGGACCGGTTGTAAGAAAATGCGTCGCCTTAAACCTCTATCCTTGAAAAATAAAGTTCCATCTCTCTCTATGACTTTGGTCATTAAAAATCTGAAAATTGTAAAAAAAAATTTTTTTATAAAACGATCCAAATTTACGTTCATCTCATTCTTCATCATTTTCTGATTCCAAAAACATATAAATATGTTATACTTCTTGTCAATTTCACTGCCTTTGCCACGAGCGGTGGACTGACGATGCTACGAGTATACGGTCTTGCTGAAAAATTGCATTGCGTTCAGTTTCATTCTGTGAGTTCGACAGCTTGACTAGATGTTGTATATTCGCCTTACGCGACTTGTTCTTATGTGTGCTCGTTATTTTCTCTTTGCAGATTTGTCTGGCATTCGGCATTTTCTCCTGTTGTATTTTGAGTATTTATGTGTACTCTTATTGTTTCTACTTTCTCTGAAACTAATAACAGACCTTCTTCTTTTTCTGCGTTCATGGGCTGAAACTCCCACGTGCACTCGTGTCAAAAGAAGACATGATCATTATTTTCTTTTTTTACGTTTAGTCAAGTTTTGACTAAATGTTTTAACACAGAGGGGGAATCGAGACGAGGGTCGTGGTGTATGTGTGTGTGTGTGTGTGTGTGTGTGTGTGTGTGTGTGTGTGTGTGTGTGTGTGTGGGTGTGTGTGTGTGTGTGTCTGTCTGTCTGTGCGTGTGTGTGTGTGTGTGTAGAGCGATTCAGACTAAACTACTGGACCGATCTTTATGAAATTTGACATGAGAGTTCCTGGGAATAATATCCCCGGATGTTTCTTTCATATTTTCGATAAATGTCTTTCATGACGTCATATCCGGCTTTTTGTAAAAGTTGAGGCGGCACTGTCACACCCTCATTTTTCAATAAAATTGATTGAAATTTTGGCCAAGCAATCTTCGACAAAGGCCGGACGTCGGTATTGCATTTCAGCTTGGTGGCTTAAAAAATAATTAATGGCTTTGGTCATTAAAAATCTGAAAATTGTAAAAAAAAAAAAATTATAAAACGATCCAAATTTACGTATTTACGTTCATCTTATTCTTCGTCATTTCCTGATTCCAAAAACATATAAATATGTTATATTTGGATTAAAAACAAGCTCTGAAAATTAAAAATATAAAAATTATGATCAAAATTAAATT
>NC_090246.1:63986447-64001447 GCF_037325665.1 Littorina saxatilis | reverse complement strand
TCTCTGCGTGTTATTTAGAATTCTTTGTTCTTAAATGAATTTAACAATTTCTATTTTTTGAATAAGGAAGTTTATCAACCGACATGTGCATGCTGGCCATTGAACCTTTCAAATGCCATGAAGCGTCAATGGTAAATCATCGGTAGAAACAGTGTTAACGAGAACACCATGCACTGTAGTGTCCTCTGAGACTGAACTGTGTATCCTATACAGGGCCGGATCTGGGGGGGGGGGGGGGTTCCTGGGGTTCCGGACCCCCCCCCCCCCCCCCCGGCCATCCAATGTACCTCTCAGAGAGAAAGAAAAAGTGGACTTTTTAAGCTCTTCCCCCAACTCCCTCAGTTTATTTGGTCTTCTGGACCCCTGCCTTCAGTTGGAACCCCCCCCCCCCTCAAACGAACTTGGTCCGGCCCTGCTATAGAAGGGACAGTGGCTAGGAGATTTGCAAAATGAAGAGGGCATGAGGTCTTTGAACTCTGAGTATGTGTATAGACACTTTTTAACGATGTGGAACTAGTCTGTCAGCTTATTACTTTCCGCAAAATAGAAGCGTGACTGTTCTCTCTCTCTCTCTCTCTCTCGCTCGCTCTCTCTCTCTTTCTCTCTCTCTCCCTCGCTCGCTCTCTCTCTCTTTCTCTCTCTCTCTCTCTCTCTCTCTCTCTCTCTCTGTTTCTGACTACTGGGTGTCTCTACCTGTTCTTCTGTCTGTCTTACTGTCACTGTCTCTCTGTCTCTCCTTCTCTTTATCACTGTTTCGGTCTCTCTCTGCTTCTCTTTCTCTTTCTCTCTTCGTCTGTCCCTCTTTCACTGCATTTGTACCTTTTTTTCTCTGCCCCAATGCCACCTTTTCCTCTTTATCTTCATTCCCCTTCCTTTTTTATGCTCCTCTTCCTCGATACTGGTTCACCTGAGTAGTTGGTGAGTCTTAGCAATGAGCAATGTTCGTCCGTCCATCGGTGAATGAAAAACTCAATTCAACTTTGAGGTTATCTCAGATGTTTTTGAAGCAAGAGCCTTTAGACTTTGCACACTTATAGGGTTTGATCATCTCTCGACATTCCACTAGTCTGGCGGTTGACCGACGTCAATATTGGGGTCACAGCGGGGTCATGTTCGGTTCATAACAATTCAAGTTATGTTAAGGTTTCGATGATCTTCAGACATGGCAAATGAAATGTGTGATTATGAGGCTAGTGGTTGTGGTGGGAAAGGGGTAGGGGTGGGGTACGTATCTGTAGGATATTCTTCGGATTGGATGACCCAATGGATTGGTACAGGTCGCATTAGGATAAAGTCGGGGTCAATTAGAAGAAAGTCAATGTTCTCTTGAACGCTATTATATGAAGTTAGAACAGCATACGTTTATTTGTTATTCATATACAGTGGAACTCCGCTTGAAATACCTCAAACATGTCTGAGAAAAAAACAAGTCTTAAAAAATGGGAGTCTTAAATACGCGTATATTTACAGAGGTCATGAACAGACAATCTCAGAAAACAGGGTCTCCAAAGGGAGGGATTCTTTAATAGTGGTGTCTTAAAAGGGCGCTTCTGTTGTAATATATGCAACGAACAGCGGGTCAGTTAGACATTTTCATACCCTTAGTTTTTATATTTAGTCAAGTTTTGACTAAATATTTTAACATCGAGGGGGAATCGAAACGAGGGTCGTGGTGTATGTGCGTGTGTGTGTGCGTGTGTGCGTGTGTGTGTGTGTCTGTGTGTGTGTGTAGAGCGATTCAGACTAAACTACTGGACCGATCTTTATGAAATTTGACATGAGAGTTTCTGAGTATGAAATCCCCGAACGTTTTTTTCATTTTTTTGATAAATGTCTTTGATGACGTCATATCCGGCTTTTCGTGAAAGTTGAGGCGGCACTGTCACGCCCTCATTTTTCAACCAAATTGATTGAAATTTTGGTCAAGTAATCTTCGACAAAGCCCGGACTTCGGTATTGCATTTCAGCTTGGTGGCCTAAAAATTAATTAATGACTTTGGTCATTAAAAATCTGAAAATTGTAAAAAAAAATAAAAATTTATAAAACGATCCAAATTTACGTTCATCTTATTCTCCATCATTTGCTGATTCCAAAAACATATAAATATGTTATATTCGGATTAAAAACAAGCTCTGAAAATTAAATATATAAAAATTATTATCAAAATGAAATTGTCCAAATCAATTTAAAAACACTTTCATCTTATTTCTTGTCGGTTCCTGATTCCAAAAACATATAGATATGATATGTTTGGATTAAAAACACGCTCAGAAAGTTAAAACAAAGAGAGGTACAGAAAAGCGTGCTATCCTTCTTAGCGCAACTACTACCCCGCTCTTCTTGTCAATTTCACTGCCTTTGCCATGAGCGGTGGACTGACGATGCTACGAGTATACGGTCTTGCTGAAAAATGGCATTGCGTTCAGTTTCATTCTGTGAGTTCGACAGCTACTTGACTAAATATTGTATTTTCGCCTTACGCGACTTGTTTAATTTTGTTGTTGTTGTTGTTGGTCACAGCAAAGTAAATACCCCTCGCGGGTTAGGGGGAAGAATTTACCCGATGCTCCCCAGCATGTCGTAAGAGGCGACTAGCGGATTCTGTTTCTCCTTTTACCCTTGTTAAGTGTTTCTTGTATAGAATATAGTCAATGTTTGTAAAGATTTTAGTCAAGTAGTATGTAAGAAATGTTAAGTCCTTTGTACTGGAAACTTGCATTCTCCCAGTAAGGTCATATATTGTACTACGTTGCAAGCCCCTGGAGCAATTTTTGTATTAGTGCTTTTGTGAACAAAAAACAATTAACAAGTGGCTCTATCCCATCTCCCCCCCCTTTCTCCGTCGCGATATAACCTTGAACGCTTGAAAACGACGTTAAACACCAAATAAAGATTAAAAGAAAGAAAGCAAAGTAAATCAAAACAAAACAAAACAAAACAAACAAAACAACACGGCAAGAGAAAATCAAACGCTTGTTCACACATGTGATGAAACAGAGATACAAGTAATATCACGAGGTGTGATGACAAACAACGACAACTGCTTGGTCACATCTGGCGGTGAGCCTCAGCTAAAATTGCTCTGTAGCTGGATAAGCCGTTATACGGTAGCGTTGGCTTGATAAGTTTTGCAGAATAGGATGACAGCGAGCAGACGAGTTTTCAGTCTGCGTTCAGTGATTCTGCTAGCTACAGCTTGTGTGTTATGGTGATTGTGTTAAGGTAGGTTTCAACGTTTGCTTTTATTGTTGTTGTTTTTTCCCTCGTGTTTTTACCTTGGTGCTGTTTTGTGATAGATGTTCTGATGTCCGTGGGGACAAGACAACACTCAGGCAGTCACACTCGGTAACACACACATACACACACACACACACACACACACACACACACACACACACACACACACACACACACACACACACACACATCCATCATTCCTTTCTTCCAAGCCCATGCTGAATGTTTTGAACTTTAGACTCATGCTTCTTAGTTCAAAATGCTTTTATGCGTTAGAACTTGGATGTCAAAGGAATATAAACGCCATGCAAACTTTAGTCTTGTATTGTTAGACTCCTTGCCATCATGTTAGAGTCTGATTTTTTTTCTTTAGAACTTGGATATTAATTTCAAGTTCCAAACTCAGTGATGTCAAATAAATAATTATGTGTTGTTCTATGCAAGCTAATGGCCTTGTTTTTTGGAAACCCCAAGAACATGTTGACAAATAATGTAGATGGTATCAGTAATATATATATACATATGTATATATTGACAAGGTTTGTTGTTTTTGTGTTCAAGATGTCTCTGCCACAACAGAAAACAGGATGACAAAGGAAGCCGATATATTTGGTCCTTGCATTGTTAGACACCTTAGCTTATGCAAGTATCCAACTGTTTTCAGAACGTGATTGTCATTCAGGTTCACAGTATCCTTATCTGGTAATGCATGGATGACTACGCGGCAGTTCTGTTTCCCGGGTCCCGTGAGAGCTAGTCTCAGGTTCCTCACGCTCTTGAAAGCTGAAATCATGATTGCTTTCTTTTTTTAACACGGAAGTGATCGACATTTGCACATGTCCGGGTCATAAGCTGTTAACCTTTAATACCTTTTCACCTTTGTACTGGCTTCCACGTGCATGGTTTTTACATTTAGTCAAGTTTTGACTAAATGTTTTAACGTAGAGAGGGGAATCGAGACGAGGGTGTGGTGTATGTGTGTATGTGTGCGCGTGTGTGTGTGTGTGTGTGTGTGTGTGTGTGTGTGTGTGTGTGTGTGTGTGTGTGGAGCGATTTAGAGAAAACTACTAGACCGATCTTCATGAGATTTTACATGGGAGTTCCTGGGTATGATATCCCCAGACGTGTTTTTTCATTTTTTTGATAAATGTCTTTGATGACGTCATATCCGGCTTTTCGTGAAAGTTGAGGCGGCACTGTCACGCTCTCATTTTTAAACCAAATTGGTTGAAATTTTGGTCAAGTAATCTTCGATGACACCCGGACATTGGTATTGCATTTCAGCTTGGAGGCTTACAAATTAATTAATGAGTTTGCTCATTAAAGTTGTCATTAAAATCGATTTTTTCGCAAACAGATTTTAAATTGATTGCATCGTATTCTTCATCACATTCTGAATCTAAAAATATATACATATTTTATGTTTACTCTTAAAATGTGATCACAATTAACGAAAATAGATTAATTAGTCTTACGAATAAAATTTAAGAAATCGATCCAAAAAAGATTTCATCTTATTCTTTATCGTTTCCTGATTCCAAAAACATATAGATATGATAGGTTGTATTCAAAACAAGCTCAGAAAGTTAACACGAATACAGATAAGCGCACTTTCCTGCTTAGCACAATACGCTACCGCGCTATTCTGGCGTGTGCATATCAATCAATCAATCAATCAATGAGTCTTATATCGCGCATATTCCGTGGGTACAGTTCTAGGCGCTCTGCAGTGATGCCGTGTGAGATGAAATTTTATACGGCCAGTAGATTGCAGCCATTTCGGCGCATATTTACCTTTCACGGCCTATTATTCCAAGTCACACGGGTATAGGTAGACAATTATTAACTGTGCCTAAGCAATTTTGCCAAGAAAGACCCTTTTGTCAATCGTGGGATCTTTAACGTGCACACCCAATGTAGTGTACACGGGGGGAGGTTCGGACACCGAAGAGAGTCTGCACACAAAGTTGACTCTGTGAAATAAATTTCCGCCGAACCTGGGATCGAACTCACGCTGACAGCGGCCAACTGAATACAAATCCAGCGCGCTACCAACTGAGCTACATCCCCGCGCATATCACTGCGTTTTGCACGTGGGAGGTAAGTGATTTCCTTCTCGCGGGGATTGACGAAGCTGTACTGTCTTGGTGAGAAAAAAAAAATACAGTGCGTTCAGTTTCATTCCGCCGTCGCGATATAACCTTGAACGGTTGAAAACGACGTTAAACACCAAATAAAGAAAAGAAAAGAAAACAAGAAATTCCTACGAGGTAGGAAAAACACCCCCGTCAAAGGGAAATAACCTTCTCAGTTGGTGGCAGTGACTGAGTGAGAATGGTTATTTCCCTTTGACCATTAAGATGTTCCTCTATAAGTCCTTGTATAATTTTAATCCACCAATAACTCCCTAACCGTGTGTTTGACTGGTCCCAAGTTTTGTAAGGACCGTCTCAGGAATGTAATAGAACCTGTTCACCAAGTTTGGTGACGATCGGTCCGTTCATTCTTGAGATCTATATGCGAACACAAACACACAAACAAACAAACAAACAAACAAACAAACACATCGACCGAAACCTATACACACCCGGTACCCCTATACCGGGGGTGTAAAGAAAGAAAGTTTCATTCCGTGAGTTCGACAGCTTGACTAAATGTGGTAATTTCGCCTTACGCGACTTGTATATATTTAAGTCTGAGATCGTGACAGAAAGACAGAACCCTGACTGAGTCATCACATTTGAGAGTCTCTTGTTGACTATTAGAGCGCGTTTTTGGTCAGGATTCTTCTTGCTAGACGTCACGACATTTTACTGAACGCTGCACTACTGTCGTTCACAAGATCCAGGTCACAATGGTTTCACTATAAGGCATTAGCTGCAGGAGAAGACTATTTGAACCAGTAATGTACTAGAGCGATAGCTGCGAAAAGCTACCATGGAAAAACTTAATTGTAAAACCTGATAACAGCCCTAGAGCGTGCGTTAAGACTGAGCAAGTCAGACAGGACTTTGTCGTTTTATTGAAGGCAAGCGCCTTTTTGTTCGTTTTCGGATGTGATTAAAGGCACAGTAAGCCTCCCGTAAACCATCACAGAGCTCCCCGAGCGTCTACATACTCATACAGTACAAGCATACTTCCATTTGAACGCTCGCCGAACGGGAACATCCTGGCTGCTTTCTGTCGAGCGTGAGAAATGTTCAAAGAATTTATTTTCGTGGACTTGCTCCTCTACAACAATGGCGCCTCGTTTTGGTGCTGGACGGCTGTTATGAATATTCAATACCGGAAATCACGTCCGGATAGTAATCACAGATACTGTCAGGCTTTTACACACAGTACAAACACCCTTCCATTTGAACGCTCACCAAACGGGAACATCCTAGGTGCCCTACGTAAAGAGCGAGCAATTTTTAAAGAATTAATTTTGCAGATTGTCTCGAACACTTTTTGGACACATCCTGAACTCAGGTCAAAAATGAGTTACTTCCCTTCGGGTCTCATTCTATCGATGTAAACTGGCCATAGCCGTGGATCGATGATTATCAGAATGTTTTTGGACCGTGGTGCGTTTTTGCGCTAGACCTAACTTTTAAAATCAAAATAATAAATTGACAGCTTGTTACACAAACATTCTTTAATCATAAAATAATTATTTTTTCATCAAGACAAGATCAGTACAATTCGAAGTTGTGAAAGTTTGAAAAAAGAAAAGCCCGGAAGTAGGGTCACGCAAGGGTCGTTGCAGACGACGGTTTATGCATATCGCCGTTCCTCTCAACAGTCAAAAGCCATCGCTAGAGTTCTTGTGAGCCACAGCCGTTTGTTTCGTGCATAAAAACGTGCTATAGTAGATAAGCTCACATCGAGTCGCATTCAAATGACTAACTGACGACTACATTGTGAAAAAGGGAAACTGGATCACACGGGTTCACGATGGCTCAGGGGTAAGATAAACCACGCAAAAATAAATTCTTTGAAAATTGTTCGCTCTTTACGGAGGGCACCTAGGATGTTCTCAATCGGTGAGTGTTTAAATGAAAGGGTGTTTGTACTGTGTGTAAAAGCCTGACCGTATCTGTGATGGTTTGCGGGAGGCTTACTGTGCCTTTAAGGGAGACTATTTCACGCAGTAATGACTGATGGGAGAGTGGTTGCCCTTTCATGCCTGATGCTGGTGATGACACATTCTTTTGTATTTGCGACTCAAACCTTTAATGGAGCATCGCCGACATAATTCTCATGTTCACAAACTATGGATGCTATAATTTCACATGCTCGTCATGAGTTGTGACTTTATAATAGCTACTATCTTTGGCGGTTCCATTGGACACGCAGCAAGCTTAGACACGACAAACTGTAATGTTCATCACGTGAAATGTAATGATGTCTTGTCATGCGTTCGATATGCTCTCCAAAGTATCTGATATATATATACTGTACAAGGACCTCTCTTTAGCGATGATCGCGGTCGTCTCTGCACATATCCAAACTCTTAATTATCTAGTCAGAAAGTATATACACAGCCTTCTGGTGCTTCCACATGTTAAGTATCTCTCTTCTCTCTCTGACTCTCTCTGTCTGCCTGTCTCATTCTGTCTCTGTCTCTGTCTCTGTCTCTCTTTCTCGCTCTCTCTCTCTCTTTCTCTCGCTCACTCTCTTTCTCTCTCTCTCTCTCTCTCTCTCTCTCTCTCTCTCTCTCTCTCTCTCTCTCTCTCTCTCTCTCTTTCTGTCACTGCCTGTCTGTCTTTTTGTCTCTGTTTGTCTGTCTGTCTGTCTTTTTCTGTCTCTCTCTAGCTCTCTCCCTCTCTTTGATTTCTCTCGTTCTCTCTCCCTACCTCCCTTTGTTTTTTCCTTTCTCTCTCTCAAGTTGTAGACCCCCCCCCCCACTCTGTCTCTCTGTCTGTCTGTCTCTCTGTCTCTGTCTCTGTCTCTGTCTCTGTCTCTCTCTCTCTCTCTCTCTCTCTCTCTCTCTTAACAGTCTATGTAACCCTTGAACACTTCCAAACTCTATAAGGTCCGGTGTCTTTGGGTATCTATTGATTTTGCACCAGACACCGTACCGGTCGATGTTCAAGGCAGAGGCATGAAGAGAACTCGGGGGTAGAAACCTTTGAAGAGACTTTACCGGAACCCTGACGGACGAAGGATTTCCTAAGGTCGCTCTCCTCATGCTTCTGGTGACGACCGCGTACCGCTCTCTTCTAGGACTTCCTAAGTCAGTTTCCGTTTTGTGTTGAAGCGTGTGGGCTTCTGAAGGCTAAATGACATACTGGCTGGTTCTTTGCACCTGAATTCCCGCCCTTTAGCTCATTTTCTTACTGTGGCGCAGTGTGGTTGAGTTGGTTGGGTTTATGAATTCTGTTGAAGCCGAGCGAGCGACCTCAGATCAATTGATGGACGTATTGATTGGTTGACTAATTGATTGTTTGACTTCTTCATGTATGCGTGAGTGGATAGATGAGTGGATAGATTGATGAGTGGATAGATTGATGGAGGGATTTGTGAGAATTCTGGGCAATTAACTTACAGCGTTTTGAAAACAGATTCAATTCTCATATTTTTCTCCTCATAAATCAAAACCTGTATGATCCTTCAGGTGAATACAAAAAAAAAAGAGTTATATGACATCATTATACCTGACAATGTATCGATTGAAGACTGGATTTCCCTTCTTTGACCCATGTGACGTCACAGGCCGACAAAACTTAATATTTAGGCGGCCAGCCGAGACTACAAAACAGTGCATGTTTGTGTGCGTTCAATCATAACAACTTATGGGAATTATAACCAGAATCGATCGATACATAAATGTTATTTGTATTTTTGACCCAAATATGACATTTTACACATATCTCGACAGTGTTTGTTCACCTCGACCGCTAGCGCGGTCTCGGAGGAACACTGACTGTCTCGATCTGTGTAAAATGTCATATTTTGGGCAAAATACAAATAACGTATATTATTTGAAAACTGATTGCGAAATAATTGCGATATAATTGCGAAAAGGAAACACGTACGTCTTCGCCCTTACTTCGCAAAAGGCTTACTCGCAACAAACCAAATTGTCCACATACACAAATACCGAATACTGTATATGTATCGATTGACCATTGGATTTCCCTTCTTTGAGCAATGTGACGTCAGAGGCCGACACAAAATCATATTTAGGCGGCTAGCCGAGACTACAAACGAGGGCATGTTTGTGTGCGTTCAATGGTAAACAATAAAAGGAATTCCAACTAAATTCGATCGACATAAATGTTATTTGTATTTTTGGCGAAACTATGACATTTGCCACAGATCTCGACAGCCTTTGTTCACCTGTCTCGAGCTGTGTAAAATGTCTTATTTTGATCAAAAATATAAATAACGTATAATATCATAATATGTTGGATATAATCCGCTATTCATATGTCTGCAACGTTGAAAAAAAGAACCCACGAAAATACACTCTTCAAATAAAGTTAAGGATCACTTTTTTACAAGCACGCCACACAAAACAGACAAGACCGAATTCTTTCATTTTTTTTAAATTATATAATTGAACAACCAAGGAGTAATGACACACAAAGCAAAGATCGAACGCGGCAGCGACAATTTAGCTAGAGTGTGTCAAACGTGACAACCCTCGAAAATGGAATTCACAACAATGTGAATCAGTGTCAATAACGCGTGTGCCCTCCGTTGTGTGCCAGGCATTCAACACATCGTTGACGCATGGAGTGGATCAGGTTGCATATGAATGCTCTGGGAACTCCATTCCACTCCTGCTGGAGCCATTGCAGCAGTTGACCCAGATTGGCAGGAGGAGGGTGATGTTGCTGTACCCGACGACAAAGCTCGTCCCACATGTGCTCTATGGGGTTCAGGTCCGGGCTGTTGGCTGGCCACAGCATCCAGTTGACCCTGGCCTGCTGGATGAAGGTGTTTACAGCTGCAGAGCGATGGGGAGGTGCGTTGTCATCCTGAAGAATCGCACGAGGGCCGATCGCTTGGAGGGCTGGAACGACCAGGGGTTGCAGCATCTCATTCTGGTAGCGGACACCGGTCAAGTTGCCCACTACATGGTACAGAGGTGTCCTTAGACGTGTGCTGATCCCTCCCCGGACCATCACAGAGCCTCCACAAAAACGCTGTCGTTCCAGAACAGCGCCTTCTGCGAAGCGCTCTCCGCGACGCCTCCACACTCGGATGCGACCATCAGCAGGTTCCAAGCAAAAGCGGGACTCATCTGTAAACAACACCTGAGCCCACTGCTGACGTTGCCACCTCACTTGTTGAGTGCACCAGGCTCGGCGAGCTGCTCGGTGGTTAGCAGTCAGGGTTGTTCCTTGGACAAGCCAAAGTTGTGTAAGCGGTTTCGGATCGTCTGACCACTAACAACAGTGTTGGTGGTAGCTTGTAGGCGTTGCCTAATGTTGTTTGCCGTAGCCATTCTTTGTTGCATGGCCTGCCTCTGAATGAAGCGATCCTCTCTTTGTGTGGTGACTCTGGGCCGACCAGAACGTTGTCGCTCCTGCACTCTTCCAGTTGCGTGGAATCTCTGTTTTAGTCTGATGATGACAGAGGGATCCACTGCAAGCCTCTGGGCCTCTTGCCTGGCAGCAACACGGTCTTGTAGCCATCCTATTGCCCTTCCTCTATCCAAATCGCTCAGTTTTCTTCGTGGGGGCATGTTGCTACTGTGCATAATTGTGTCAGCGTGTCAACCTTTAAACACAAGCTGGTGAGCGATGTTCATAGCCAGGACCCTGTTGTAGCACGTGCATCACAACCTTTTGCCCTGGCATGCGTTCCGCAAATTTCATGGGGCTATAAAAAAACACCCTTTTTCTTCCAAAATGCAGAAGCTTTTGAGAAGTCCCACAAAGGGAAATAACTGTGCCTGCCAAACAAAATTCTAGGTCAAGACTCATTGTTCATTTGTTAATTCAAACACATTAATCTTTTAATTATTATGTCGATGTTTAATTTTTTGGCATTTTTTTATAATTAGATCCGTTTTTTCAACCGATCCTTAACTTTTTTTGAAGAGTGTACCTGGCAGTTTTACATACATTCAAAAGAAAGCAGTTTTTCAGAAAATAGACGCATCTTGAACTTCAAGATACTCAGACGTTTCAGTCCAGTGGGATTCTTTTAAATACAAAGAACGGGCACTTTGATCTGTCGTTGGCGTGAAAAAGAAATACACACACAAAATGCCAGTCTTGATTTTAATTTCGCAATTTTCCGACCTTTTCGAGCGAGAAAATGCGCGAATTAAGGAGGAAAAGAGGTGAATAAATTGCTGTCATTATGTACTACTCGGCTGAACAGAATATGTGTCATTTTGAGATAATTGGCCATAAAACGCACAGGCTCGTGGGTGTACTGTATACTTCTCTCTCGTTTATCGACGTTGGAGATGTATTTTGTTTTGGATGTCTTTTCCATTTCCGGGTTAAAAGCAGGCACTAGCTTGGCAAACCAAGTGTCGAATTCGCTTACTTTCCAATTC
Source organism: Littorina saxatilis (assembly GCF_037325665.1). Lineage (NCBI taxonomy): Eukaryota > Metazoa > Mollusca > Gastropoda > Littorinimorpha > Littorinidae > Littorina > Littorina saxatilis. Next base: position 63,989,706 of record NC_090246.1, on the reverse strand, counting down.
GGATTGGACATAGTCTAACTTGTTTCCCTTTCGCGTAAGTAATTGACACCATTTTGTTGTGTACCCCAGATCCAACGAAGCGTGTCATGAAATGCAACGAGAGAGAGAGAGAGAGAGAGAGAGAGAGAGAGAGAGAGAGAGAGAGAGAGAGAGAGAGAGATGAACTGCTGTTCACAATTTCGTTGCTTCACACACACACACACACACACACACACACACACACACACACACACACACACACACACACACACACACACACACACACACACACACACACACATAATCACACACACTCAATCACACACACACACACACACACACACACAACATTCTCTCTCTCTCTTTCTCTCTCTCTCCCTCTCTCTCTCTTTCTCTCTCTCTCTCTCTCTCTCTCTCTCTCTCTCTCTCTCTCTCTCTCTCTCTCTCTCTCTCTCTCTCTCTCTCTCTCTCTCTCTCTCTCTCTCTCTCTCTGGGTCCATACACGTTCGTAAGCAGGCTTGCTTGAGAGTGCATCTTCTGTATGCGCATTGTAATGTTCTCAATGGATTTCCCTTTAACTCCGTATTCAAACTTTGTGTCGTTTTATCCTTTTTCCCTTTTTATATTTAGTCAAGTTTTGACTAAATATTTTAACATCGAGGGGGAATCGAAACGAGGGTCGTGGTGTATGTGCGTGTGTCTGTGTGTGTGTCTGTGTGTGTGTGTGTGTAGAGCGATTCAGACTAAACTACTGGACCGATCTTTATGAAATTTGACATGAGAGTTCCTGGGTATGAAATCCCCGAACGTTTTTTTCATTTTTTTGATAAATGTCTTTGATGACGTCATATCCGGCTTTTCGTGAAAGTTGAGGCGGCACTGTCACGCCCTCATTTTTCAACCAAATTGGTTGAAATTTTGGTCAAGTAATCTTCGACGAAGCCCGGACTTCGGTATTGCATTTCAGCTTGGTGGCTTAAAAATTAATTAATGGCTTTGGTCATCAAAAATCTGAAAATTGTAAAAATAAATAAAAATTTATAAAACGATCCAAATTTACGTTTATCTTATTCTCCATCATTTGCTGATTCCAAAAACATATAAATATGTTATATTCGGATTAAAAACAAGCTCTGAAAATTAAATATATAAAAATTATTATCAAAATTAAATTGTCCAAATCAATTTAAAAACACTTTCATCTTATTCCTTGTCGGTTCCTGATTCCAAAAACATATAGATATGATATGTTTGGATTAAAAACACGCTCAGAAAGTTAAAACAAAGAGAGGTACAGAAAAGCGTGCTATCCTTCTTAGCGCAACTACTACCCTGCTCTTCTTGTCAATTTCACTGCCTTTGCCATGAGCGGTGGACTGACGATGGTACGAGTATACGGTCTTGCTGAAAAATGCCATTGCGTTCGGTTTCATTCTGTGACTTCGACAGCTACTTGACTAAATATTGTATTTTCGCCTTACGCGACTTGTTGTATGGTCTTTTAAGCAGAACAAAAAGAGTTTCTCGTCTGTGCATCGTTAGCACGAAGTATGATGTGGTTATAGTTCAATCCTTTATATTGATTTCCCTACTCTTTTTTCTCAATGCGCGCCTTCATGAGCCTTTTTGACGCATTCAACTGATTCACTCTCTCAACTCCGCTGAAGGACTTAGACACTTAACAGGTGGAGAATAACGGCCTTTGTCTGCCACTCCACAGACTGTCAGGTAGAGAGAACAATACTGTCGTCAGGGGTAAGGGTGTCACAATTTAAATTGGCATTGTTTCTTGAAGTGAATGTATTTGAACGTACGGTTTTGCGGTACGATTTGAGTGTATTAGCCTATCTAACTATTGACCAATACACTTTAAAATACGAACGGACATACAGACAAAGACGGATGAACGGATATGCACACCTTATACAGAGAAACATACACATGCAATGTAGACGTGCGCGCGCACACACACACACACACGCACGCACACACACACACGCACACACACACACACACACACAAACGCCCGCCCCTCTCCCCACCATCCTGAGACTTATACACACATATACACACACACGGGCACTAATGCATGATACAAACACAGAGAGTAGGGTATACATATATTTTACTGTTTAACTTTTAGATCGGACTACATAGACTATGAATTTTCATTTTAGTGGTCTGGGAATTCAGAAGAGATTCAACAGTGCGCGCAAAGTGCTCTCAAAAAGTCAAACCTTTCTGCAGCATGTTTTTGTTGTTGTTTAATCTAGTTTTTGGTTGTGTTTTTGTTTGTTTGACATCGCTGAGACTGTACAATGTGGATCGTTAACCCATCCGTGAAATGTTCACGCGAGTAATCGTGATTACAACAAACAAACAAACAAACAAGATTTAGAACAGGATATCTCTTTCACTCGTCAGAAATCATGCATGACTGATGTCGAAGCCAAACTGATCACTTTACTTGGTGTGTGTGTGTGTGCGTGTGTGTGTGTGTGTGTGTGTGCGTGCGCGCGCGCGTGTGTGTGTGTGTGTGTGTGTGTGTGTGTGTGTGTGTGTGTGTGTGTGTGTGTGTGAGTTCGTGCATAAGTGAGTGAGTGCGAACGTGTACGTGCGTCTGCGTGTGTGTTCCCGCTTCTTTCTTGTGAATTATAAAGCTTTCATCTTGTGTTGTCCCAGTAACTTAAACTCTTGGTTTTTCCAATAATAATATTATATCTGAGACAGAATGCTTTTTCGCTTATTTCTACTTCTATTCACACTTATCTCCCTTGTGAGTTTCCACCCTTTTGCAGAGATGTTTACGAGTGCCAAGGGGAGTTTGCGTCTGCTAAAAGAAATGAGTTTGTCGTGTGAAATGAAAACAACCGTTGACTCGCTGAGGCGGAGCATTTTCTTGCTTTTAAAAATAGGGCAGTTTTGTTTTTGTTTTGAAAAAAGAGATCGGGAAAGGTTAAAATCTGAATTGAAGATAACCGCAGTGGGCTATACGCCATTAAGGTCAAGAATTAGGATTTGGGATTAGCATTTGACATCGAGAGTTTCCAGTTTGAAACCATGCCCTCATTTGCAAAACCACACACATACACACACACACAGGCACACACACACACACACACACACACACTACCTCCAACTCGACCCACATGTGTGTTGTAAACACACGGAACTAGACGTAACCTCGCGCTAAAACTGGTTCCTCCAGACTCCTTAGTCGTAACGTCAGACACATGGGCACACAGATTGTTTTCCCATCCTAAAGACAGACTTTCGAGTC
>NC_090246.1:63933947-63983947 GCF_037325665.1 Littorina saxatilis | reverse complement strand
TTCCGTAAGTCTATCTGTGAGCTTGTCATAACAATCCAGGGACAAGAAAACGAGAAAGTGAAAAAAATATGTAAACAAACAAATAAACAAACGAATAAATGAACAGAGAAACAAAATAAATAACTACATAAATAGATGAATAAACACACAAATAAATAAATTCCTAAATAGATAAATACATAAATAAATACATGAATAAATAAATAAATAAATAAATGAATGCATACATGAATGAATGAATGAATGAATGAATGAATGAAAGAATAAAACAAAATCCAAATAACAAATAACGCAAATCATATATTCATTAATAAATATAACTCATAAGTTCTCAATGAGTAAGAAGTAATAAATACATAAACACATAAACAAATAAAGTAATACATACATAAACACAAAGGTTACGTACTAAAACACTTACTGACTCACCATAACTTACTAAAATAAGTATATAAATACGTAAATACAGAAAGAGATAAAGAAGAACAAGTCGCGTAAGGCGAAATTACTACATTTAGTCAAGCTGTCGAACTCAGTCACGGGATGAAACTGAACGCACTGTATTTTTTCACCAAGACAGTACAGCTTCGTCAATCCCCGCGTGAAGGAAATCGCTCACCTTCCACGTGCAAAACGTAGTGATATTGACACGCCAGATAAGCGCGGTAGCGTATTGTGCTAAGCAGGAAAGCGCGCTTTTCTGTATTCTTGTTAACTTTCTGAGCTTGTTTTGAATACAACCTATCATATCTATATGTTTTTGGAATCAGGAAATGATCACGAATAAGATGACATCATTTTTGGATCGATTTCTTACATTTTAATCGTAATACTAATTATTCTATTTTCGTTAATTGTGATCACATTTTAAGAGTAAACATTAAATATGTATATATTTTTAGATTCAGAATGTGATGAAGAATAGGACGCAATCAATTTTAAATCTGTTTGCGAAAAAATCGATATCAATGACAACTTTAATGAGCAAACTCATTAATTAAATTTTAAGCCTCCAAGCTGAAATGCAATACCAAAGTCCGGGCTTCGTCGAAGATTACTTGACCAAAATGTCAACCAATTTGGTGGAAAAATGAGAGCGTGACAGTGCCGCCTCAACTTTCACGAAAAGCCGGATATGACGTCATCAAAGACATTTATCAAACAAATGAAAAAAAGATCTGGGGATATCATACCCAGGAACTCTCATGTAAAATTTCATAAAGATCGGTCCAGTAGTTTACTCTGAATCGCTCTACACACACACACACACACACACACACACACACACACACACAATACGCATACACCACGACCCTCGTCTCGATTCCCCTCTCTACGTTAAAACATTTAGTCAAAACTTGACTAAATGTAAAAAAGAAGAAGATATTTTGTTAAGCTCAACTAATCTTCTCATTCGATGATTTGATTTCTTTTCTTTTCGGTTGTTAAGTCTTGAGTGTTTGTTTTGATTTTTGCTCGTTGGTTGAAAGCTGATTTAAAAACATTAGAGTTGTAGCTATATGTGTGTGATTCTTGTATCCGATCCATTTTTAGCTTCTGACTTCATGGGTTTCAATATAATTGCCTTCTGACATTTAAAGTGTTTTCTTTTGTCTTTTTACATTTAGTCAAGTTTTGACTAAATGTTTTAACGTAGAGGGGGGAATCGAGACGAGGGTTGTGGTGTGTGTATGTGTGTGTGTGTTAGTGTGTATGTGTGTGTGTAGAGCGATTCAGACCAAACTACTGGACCGATCTTTATAAAATTTGACATGAGAGTTCCTGGGAATGATATCCCCGGACTGTTTTTCTTTTTTTCGATAAATACCTTTGATGACGTCATATCCGGCTTTTTGTAAAAGTTGAGGCGGCACTGTCACACCCTCATTTTTCAATCAAATTGATTGACATTTTGGCCAAGCAATCTTCGACAAAGGCCGGACTTCGGTATTGCATTTCAGCTTGGTGGCTTAAAAATTAATTAATGACTTTGGTCATTAAAAATCTGAAAATTGTAAAAAAAAAAAATTTTTTAAAACGATCCAAATTTACGTTTATCTTATTCTTCATCATTTTCTGATTCCAAAAACATATAAATATGTTATATTCGGATTAAAAACAAGCTCTGAAAATTAAAAATATAAAAATTATTATTAAAATAAAATTTCCGAAATCGATTTAAAAACAATTTCATCTTATTCCTTGTGGGTTCCTGATTCCAAAAACATATAGATGTGATATGTTTGGATTAAAAACACGCTCAGAAAGTTAAAAAGAATAGAGATAAAGAAAAGCGTGCTATCCTTCTCAGCGCAACTACTACCCCGCTCTTCTTGTCAATTTCACTGCCTGTGCATCGAGCGTTGGACTGACGATGCTACGAGTATACGGTCTTGCTGAAAAATTGCATTGCGTTCAGTTTCATTCTGTGAGATCGAGAGCTTGACTAAATGTTGTATTTTCGCCTTACGCGACTTGTTTGCTGTTATTTTGATTTTAGTTTTGACAATGTCTTCTTCTTTTCTTGTCATTGTAGCTTTTCCTCCAATTCTTTTTGTTTTCTGTTCTATTTATTTTAAGATCACAAACTCAGTTAGGGTAACTGATAGTGGCGATACAGATATAGCAATGTTAATGGCAGGCAGATGTAACACACAAGATAACAGAATCACCACATCTCCAGTTTCAACTCCCTCCTTAACTCCCACTCCCAAGCCACCCCCTTCCAAGCTTCGCTCCCCCCCCCTCCTCACATATCAAGCCCCCTCCCCCTCCGCCTCCACAATTTTACTAAAGATCAACTCACGAAATAACCACTGTGTGTTTCTCACACAATAACACTAGGACTATCTCCCCTTCACCCTCGCCCGCCCCGACCACCTCATTTTGCAATAACGATCTCACGAACTAAACAACGTGTAATGTTCACACACACACACACACACACACACACACACACACACACACACACAACAAACACACACACACACACACACACACACACACACACACACACGCATACACACACACACACACACACACACACACACACACACACCCATACCGAATCACTTACTCCTCCCCGCCCCCCCCCCTCTCTTTCTTATCACAAAAGATCACCGCACGAAGTAACCATTAGGCGACCGTTCTAATTTAACAACACGTGATAGGCAGTATCACGGCAACAAAAACACACGCAATGATTGTGCGCCCCCGCTAGCAAAACAGCAGATACAAATCTTGTTTGACGACCGTGACCTTCCTGTGCAACAGTGCATATCGGTCTTGTTTTTTCTCTGGATTTTGCTAGGAGGTCGTTGTCGTGATTGTTGTTGTTTTGAGAGAAAAGGCAAGAAAGAAAAAAAGACAGAAAGAAAGAAAGGCAAAAAGACAGACAGACAAACAGCAAGACAGACAGACAAACAGCAAGACAAAAAGACAGACAGACAGAAAAAAAGAAAAAAAGATGGAAGGTAAGTGAAGAAATAAAAAAAAAATAAAAAAAGAAAGACAGCACACAAAAAACACTGAAAGAATGAATGAACTTGATTTTGTTCTCAAACGCGTCCGCTTTATGTACAAACAAACAGATTAACAAGCAAACACTCAAAGCAAACCAAACCAGTTCAAACCTCACCAATCGAAACCAAACCAAAACGAATACAGCCAACCAAATAACAGTATAGCAAGCCAAACTAAACTAGACTAAGTCAAATTTGATGAAATAAAACACAAATAATTCAAACAAAACAAGAAAAGAATGATACAATACAACATACAAACACCAGGCAAACAATTGTCAACAAAATACACACACAAAAAGTATCACCAAAGACACAGTTTCTCTGCAAACAACAACAACATTACAAAAGTCATAACTTGTTCTCTCTTTTATTTCCAGGAGGGAGCGGTGATGCCAGGCGATTGTGAAAGGACAAGGAGGAACAGCCAAGTGTTGTCCACGTCACCGTAATGCGATCTTTCCAGAAAAAGGCAAACTTTTCAGGTGTTTTACGCCCGCTCAGACGCGTCTTCTTTTAGCAACTTGTCGGCAATTTTTACGCAGTTTAATCTTCTTCTGATGAATAATTGAAATTAGAAACCACGCTGTTAAAAGGAGTGAGGGAAAAGGATACAAGAAAACATTCGAAACAAATTGAATTATTACAGAAGCTTAACTGCTGTCGAGAGACGCCACAGAAGAGAGAGAAACAAAGAGAAGGCACAGAAAACGATGCTGTTTTTCGCACAATTTACACTGAAAGAGGACACATCTAGCGAGCCGATTTTTATCAGCCGGGCCTTGGAATAATTGGGATCGATTTACCCGCCATTTGGAGAACGGGGAAACGATAATCAACGTAGAACAAAAGTGATGAAGGTGGCCTGCCTTCTGTGAGTCTGTCAACGTGTTTTTTTTTTCCCACTTCCGCAGCCCAGCTTCACGATAAAACGACATCGGTAACATAAACCGGGATGTTGCAACCGCCAGCCGTGTGGCTGCATAACAACTAAGAAATGCATGGGAAACTGGCTACTTCAAAGATTAGAGCAGAACACAAATGTCGACTTATGAAGCTCAGACGAACAAATCAGAAGTAACAAACGTGAAAGGCAACTGCCAAACTTGTGAATTGGAAAACGAACAACAAAGCATTTGCCACTGAAACGAGCGAACTTTTAGACGAATCGGAACTGTCAAAACTGTGAAGGAGACAAAAGTCGTAAACTCGTTGTCTGGGAGGCAAGGAAAAAACGGAGATAAGGGAGAAAGCACAAGGGGCCTGGAGAATACACAGACAAAAGAGAAAACTACTTTGGCAGTGTTCCTCTGGGCTGTTACCGTCTTAAGGACACAACGGTCTTCTGTTGGGAGTTGTCTGCGGGAAACCTCTTTGCAGCAGGAGTCTGGACTGTAAAAGTGAATCCATTTCTGGGGGAACAATTACATCTCTAATACTTCTGACGCGTGAACTAATTGCCCTCGCCAACTTACGACCTAAACAGACCAGCAACCATTGTCTGTGATTCGTTTCCTGACTCACTACTCTAAAGCCAGACACAATTGAAATCAATACTCATTTCAGTGTACACACTGTCGTGGATGGAACTGTTTGCCCCTGCGGCTGAACATACCTGACAAAAGGCAGATTTCAGATTCTGTGTTGACCGATTGAAACAGATGAGCGAGTGAGAAACAATCGCTATAAGCGTTTTCCAGCCTACACTCGTAGTTGTGGAGAACTCAGAAAAACAGTGCCCTCGTGACCCACTTTGGAGAAAGAGTCGAACGAGTATAACGTGCAGAATGTCTGACACGGATCAGCGGTACCGGGTGGTGGTGATGGGGCCGGGCAAAGTGGGCAAGACGTGTATCCTGAAGCGGTTCCTCTTCAACACCTACACTGACGACTACAAGGAGACTGTGGAGGATCTGTACTGCAGGGACTTTAACGTGAGGGGCTCGTGCATCAAGGTGAGTTCTGAAAGTAAAGAAAAGATAAATGACATTGTTAGAGATTAAACTAATAATCTTTGGATCATTTCTTCTCTTTTTATCTAATCTTGTCTGTCTTCTTTTTAAGGGGCCTATTCCCATTAGCACAATATTTAATCTCAAATGTGTTGTTGTTGTTGATGTTGTTGTTGTTGCTCTTGAGCTTCACAGTGTGCATTGGAAATCAGTTTTAAATGAAAACGTGTATGCCCCGCCAGGAGTGGAAAAGTACATAAACAAAAAGAATTGTCTGTGTATGTAAATATTTGTTCGAAGTTAGTTCTGGTTCTCCATAATGCTTGTTTGAAAGAGGAATTAACTTAATGTTCGATTTTGGTGTTTTTTGTGTGAAGATATAAGCTGTTGGGCTTTGCACACACGGTTTTTGCAGCTAAATAGATTTTTTTTCTTCTCCAAATCATAATTTTCGCAACATAAATGGTTAAGACATTTTAAAAGAAAGTAAAAAGAAGAAAAAGGAAAAAGAAACACATGTATTTTGGTACTTTAAACCCACTGAATATAAATCGTTTGTCAGCATCACGTGCCTTTTGAACTCACTGATTTCTTTGTGTCTGATGTAAAAATCTTTCTAAGCGACCGCTTGTCTTGGACTGAAGTGATGCATGTTTGCTCAAGACGGGTAATTCTTCAGCACACAGACCCGGACATCCTCTTATTGACAATGTGTCACAATGAGCTCAACTGCTGATGTGAACTGTCTTTTAATACATTTAAGTATCGATAAGAACGGTCTGCTTGTTGGGGTGAGTGGTTGATATGAACAGCGGCTAAACAAACGTTCTACGTGTTTGTCTTGCCTGTGTACTTTGACTGCTTTATTTCAAACATACAATGTTTCTTATGTTTTTTCATGTTTGCAGGGGAGCGGGTAGGAAGAACAAAGTATGTGTGTGCGTGTGTGTGCGCGCGCGCGCGCGCGTGTGTGTGTGTGTGTGTGTGTGTGTGTGTGTGTGTGTGTGTGTGTGTGTGTGTGTGTCTGTGTGAACAGCGGCTAAACAAAACGTTCTACGTGTTTGTCTTGCCTGTGTACTTTGTATGTGCGTGTGCGCATGCGTGCTTGGATCTGTCTGTCTGTCTGTCTGTCTGTCTGTCTGTCTGTCTGTCTGTCTGTCTGTCTGTCTGTCTGTCCGTCCGTCCGTCCGTCCGTCCGTCCGTCCGTCCGTCCGTCTGTCTGTCTGTCTGTCTGTCTGTGTCTGACAGTCTCTCTGTATCTGTCTGTCACTTGTCTGTCAGTTCTTCTATCCGGATCTTGTATTGCTTTTAACCTTATATTGCATTGTTATTCTGACAGAGGAAGTGACGCGACCAAGCGTACCAGAAATGCGACATACTACAATTAACTTCTCTTTCTTGTTCCACTCAATGCCACTAAGAAACCTCGTATGTATGTGTATATTCAATCAGGTGGACCTCTTAGACACAGCGGGCAACCTACCCTTCCCTGCCATGAGACGCCTGTCCATCACAACGGCCAGCGGCTTCGTCCTCGTCTACTCCATCACCAGCCAGGCCTCCTTCGAGGAGACCAAGACGCTCTGGACGCAGATCAAAGAAGAACGCCCCAACTACCAGGACATCCCCTGCGTGATGGTAGGGTCCATGACGGACCTGGAAAACAGCCGCCAGGTAGAGAAATTCGACACGCTCAACTGGATCTACAACGAAGGCTTCCCCGGAGGCTTCGTGGAGGTGTCGGCCAAAGAAGACGAAAACGTGGAGGACATATTCCGCCTGCTGCTGGACCAGTCCCGAGGAGGTGCCAGGTACATGGGGCCTCACAGCTTGAGGAGAAGGAGCGCCAATTCCCTGGACGAGGGTGAACCCGTGAAGGAAGAGTGGGACAGCGATGCCAAGAACTTCAACCGTTCCCGCAGTCTGGTGCGTCGCGGGTCCAAAGGGCCCAAGGTCCGCAAGGCCAGGCGCCACGACAAGAACGACTGCAGGGTCTCCTGATCTGCTGGCTTAGGTTTCTGGGGTTGTGAGAGTGTATCTGGAACGTATCTGCGCCTGTACAGTTTTCAGTGACATAGTGGACCTTTCATCGAGCTGGTCAATAACCTGAGCTGCTTGCTCTGAGGTTACGGGAGTGTGTTCAGAGCTTCATTGTGTACGAACTCACTTAACTGATCACCAGGAAGACTTTCTTTTTCTTGATTTGCTGGATAATGCATCTACTTCGTGAAACATTCCTTGTCTTGACAGTGTTTACTAGTCACCTGAACATATTCTATAATTTGATTTGTTGGTTTGGGGTTGTGTAAGAGCTTCTGGGATTTTCTTGCGCCTGTACAGTTTTCAGTGATAACGACCCTTTCATCGGATTTGTCAAGAACCTTATCTGTATGCTGTGAGGTTATGGGAGAGTGCTAATCGGAACTTCATTTTGTATGTACAGTTTTACTAGTCATCAGGAAGGTGTTCATATACATGTACCTGTTGGTTTAGGGTTGTGCTTGTTCTTCTTGTTTTGGGTTTTGAAAGTGTGTCAGCTTTGTGAGACGTTCCAGTATACGCACAGTTTTCAGTGAGCAAAGCAAAAAACACCCATGATTTTAAAGAAAACGATATGCTGGCCATGAGAGTGTGTTCGTACTTTTTTTTCTGATTATTCTGGAGACAGATTGCGACCTCAACCGGTATGTTCCTGTATCCGTACAGTTTTAACTGATCATCAGACACACTTTGTATAGTTTGATTTTCTGGATGGGATTGTGAGACTGCTGGCTGTGGAGATTCTTCGCTGTTCTACAAGCGGATCCGCTAGGTGTTTGATCGTTGCTGTGTGACTGCTATAAGGGAATTGCATGTCAATCAATCAATCAATGAGTGTTTATATCGCGCATATTCCGTGGGTACAGTTCTAGGCGCTCTGCAGTGATGCCGTGTGAGATGAAATTTTATACGGCCAGTAGATTGCAGCCATTTCGGCGCATATTTACCTTTCACGGCCTATTATTCCAAGTCACACGGGTATAGGTAGACAATTATTAACTGTGCCTAAGCAATTTTGCCAGGAAAGACCCTTTTGTCAATCGTGGGATCTTTAACGTGCACACCCAATGTAGTGTACACGGGGAAAGGTTCGGACACCGAAGAGAGTCTGCACACAAAGTTGACTCTGTGAAATAAATTTCCGCCGAACCTGGGATCGAACTCACGCTGACAGCGGCCAACTGAACACAAATCCAGCGCGCTACCAACTGAGCTATATCCCCGCCCCATGTGTCAGCACACATTCTACTGATCGCTATAGCTGACAATGTCTCATAACCCCACGGGTAGTAAAACAAGCGCATAATTCTGTGAATGTTTAGCCTTCATCACAGTTTGTGCCGATTTCATCGCAACGTCGTGAGGATTCCCGTGGGCAATGGACACAAAGGCGTAATCTGAAAACTGACGGTCGTTACGGTGTATGTTTGTTGATCGTAACTCGGTTTGTGATGGACCCCCTGGGAGGCTGGGCACGTGCATAATATGGTTATTGTGTGACTGCAGGGATAGTCAGCGTCGCTCTGATGATCCCGCGGGTGTGTTAAAAAATAACTATCGCCTTTTGTGACTTTGTGGGGATGCGGTTTGATGCGCACATGAAGTTTAGGTTTTGCTGTTTGTGTCTGATCTTTATTTGCAAAACAAAACTGCGTGTCGCAGCTGTTTTTTGCAAATAGGAAGAAGTGATGTCAGCCCGATCGACAGCCTTGTAATCAACTTGTGTTGATATTTTGCTCTAACTGCTGCCTACTGATTTCAGATGACAAGGAACGCTGCTGAAATATTAGATTTGGGTCAATATGAAACATTCCAAGAGAGCGTGGAAAAAGCTTTGATCGAGCAAAGACAGATACGAGTACGGCATCTTCGTTAAATGGACGTTTACAAGGGTTGCTGAGCGTTACGTGTAAGGCAAAACAAATTCGATGGGGAGTGTGGCCTAGGTTAAGAAGTTTAAGACTGAGATACAGTTTCCGGAATAATAACATTGATATGGACATTAAAACGCAAATAAGCAAAACGGAACATCATTTAAAAAAACACGTGCTCTTATTTGTATCACTTTTCAATAGACTAGCTTATAATAGCTAATGAACCTTTTCCTCTGGACAGGCCTATTGACCTGCGTCAGTTTAAGTCACAACATTTGAATTTTTAAATTTGAATGAAAGACCATCGTCACAATTGCTATAGCTCTATGTTGTGCAGGCACATTGACAAAGAAACTTCCATGCCGTGCTTGGAGTGTTCTAATTACGGAAACAACAAGTAGAACAGTATATTTTATTTAGATTAAAAAGAAAACTCTCCTGAATTCAGTATTCATACCTGTCGATATTCAACAAACCAACTCCTGGATACCCACAAGTACACTTGTACATATCTGTGCTCAGTACTAGTGTGAAGGAATCTGAACTTAACAAACTGTGCGTATTTCAGTAACAATGGTTCATAAAGGAGCCACAAACAAAGTACTGTACGTACACCTCTGGTATACATTCGTTGCAGATAAAACGGACCGCGCCTTCTGATGAACCTTTTCAGGACATCGTTACTTGTGAACGTGCCCTTGCGTCTTTCACCACGAATTCCATTCCCTTCAACGTCGTTCCAGTTCTCGCTGATGTGATTCCAGGCTAATCTGAATAATGGGAAAATTGACTCTCACTTTGATTCAGTGGCTAGCAGAACCGGATCAGACCACCTGTGACTCGTATGACCTGACCTTAACCTTTGTCGCCTTTATCGGTGACCGTTTTTATTGACTGCATTGTTCTTATCGCCTGACTTGACCTGCCCCTTTGAGACTTCTGAAACAAAAGGTCTAAACTGTCTCTTTCTCTGTCTCTATATATGTCTGTCTTGTCTTTATTTCTGTTTCTGTCTGTCTGTCTGTCTGTCTGTCTCTCGCTCTGTCTGTCTGTCTGTCTGTCTGTCTGTCTCTGCCCTCTCTCTCTGCCCTCTCTCTCTCCCCCCCCCTTCTCTCTCTCTCTCTCTCTCTCTCTCTCTCTCTCTCTCTCTCTCTCTCTCTCTCGTCCCTCTTCCTCTTTAAAACGAAACAAAGACACTTGTATCGGTCCCATTTAGGCTGTTGGGACGACACGAAACAATAACTAACCCCTTCCATCGTTCACTCTGCTAATCCCGGCTGTAAGTGCCAGAGGATGCCAATCACAGACCCCACCAATGTCGGTGTCAGTCTTTTGCCCATACATTTTAGATGACGTTGACTCTCCTGGTGTCTGATCTCGTCAAGAGGTGCTGACAGCTGATTCACTATTGGGAGGGACTGGCCATGCTGTGCACTGTTCATAAATCACATGAGGCCACTCAAGGTGACTTTCCAGTCATCGATCAACTCTACCCTGGAGTTCTTCTACGAACTGATATATTGTAGCAACATATTCTGGAGTGTTGAGTGAGGCAGAGGGCTAAAGGCATGATCTCAGAAACAAAGGGATGACTTTCAAGGCATCGATCACCTCTACCCCTTGAGTTCTTCTACGAACTGATAGCTTGTAGCAACATATTCTGGAATGTTGAAAACCTTGAATTTGAGCCAAGTGAGGCAGAGGGCTAATGGCATGATCTCAGAAACAAAGGGGTGACGTTCAAGGCATCGATCAACTCTACCCTGGAGTTCTTCTACGAACTGATAGCGTGTAGCAACATATTCTGGAATGTTGAAAACCCTTAGCCAAGTGAGGCAGAGGGCTAATGGCATTATCTCAAAAACAAAGGGATGACTTTCAAGGCATTGATCAACTCTACCGTTGAGTCCTTTTACGAACTGACGCTTGCCGACTCAGTGATAGCTTAACTGTAGCAGAGAACTGTGAAGTGTTGAAAACCTTCAATCATGACTTAATGAGACAGAGCACTAAGGACAGTTTAAATTCTAAGAAACAAAATATGACTTTCAAGACATCAATTAACTCTCCCGTTGAGTTATAATGTGTACAAACGGATGCTTGCCAACTGGTAGCTTATACTCGTAGCAGACATGCCATAACAAATTGAGGCAGAGGGCTAATTGGCAGATCTAAAACAAATAAAACATAAAAATAAAGAAATGAGTGAACTTTTCCCTTGAGTTATTCTACAAACCAATGCTTGCCGATATCAACCTTGTCGATCCAGAATATTCTGACGTGTTGAAAACCTTGAATCATAACCAAGAGAGCCTCAAGGCCAATGACAAGTTATACAATAAAACAATTTGAATTTAGCGCCCTAAATATACACAACAACAAGTGAGAGCCGGTTGTACGAAAAAAAGGATGAAAGTCGTTTGTTCGTTTCAAAATGTCTTATTCTCTCAGGTACCGGGAAACTGGTTCCGCGAAACTCTCACTTTCTGTTATATTTAGAACGCTTACTTCCCTGTATTTCTAGATGATGAAAAGCTTATCGCCACAAATGTTTTAGCATCATGTTGTTCTCTGCGTAAGAAGCCGACTTGATACCAGAGAAAAAAACAAATGGATGTTTATCATTAAAGGTATAGGGTAGGTGCTCTGTCTTCAATGCTAGTCAACGCTGGTCGATGTTCAGTAATATTGTTTGCGTAACTGTCACCTTGGTCACTGGCATCGTGCGCGTTCACTCCTTGCTATATTGTATGCATGGAGGCAGGCATCATGATGTTTAAAAGGAACAATCTAAGTCTAAAAACTGACAGCCTTTGCCTCCTTGTTTGAAAGCTACGGCCACGAATTTTGCGCGTACTCTTCCAAAGATGAGGATTTCAGCGGTTCTGTCACTGATACAATTGAGTCATTCTCAGCATTATGTGACATGTTGACAATCCAAACTGATGTTCACCTCACCAACACTCCAGTTCTTTCTGTCTCCTTCGTGCACTCCGTCTTGTGAAGTACAAGCTTAAATGTGCCGGTAAATTGCGTGCAAACACCATATGCAGATGTGACTATAATTATACTAACATTATGTCTGATGCCAAAAACGAAACCTTTGTTTGCTTTCGTATTACTTGCACGTGATAGAGGTATTCCAGCTGCAAAACATAAGTGTTTATGTGTTGTTCTTTTTTTTCATTTGTTGCACACTTGGTGGATTGCAAAGGTTGTGTGTTTTTTCTTTTGCAAATTCAAGCATAATTGTTTCACTTTCAGCAACGGGGAATACGATTTTCTTGCTCCTTTGGGAAGGCTACTCTTAACATGGACAGAACCTGCACACTTTTTTTTCTCTGATCAGAATTTGTATTGACAGAGATGGATTTGTGTGTGTACAAGACGCTCATAAACGTACGTAGTAAGCTTTCGAATAAATTCGTACGAAACAATGCAGTTGGTGTTCGCAGGCATAACCCCACTAGCAAACATTGCCAATTGTTCATTTTCTGGACTAGTGAGCACTGCACGAAAGTGGAATATGTGATGACGACAAGCGTATTCGTCTACGCAATGTTGACTTTGCTAGGTGGATGAGCCATTTGTGTCTAAACACCATGGTAGGCGACATGGATCTGTTTGAATTGAGTTGGACCAGCGACAGTTTTAAAACACTAAGCACATTGTGTACATCGATCATATTGACCTGCTTTGTTACAGTCATTCATTGTTCGTAGGCTCTTTTTTGTTTGCACATGAGGTATTTTGGTGTTGGAAGCGTATGGTCAATATATGTTCCTAATTGGCTAGTGCTGCCACAGAGGACGTTAAATCTCATTTTTCATTTCGATTTTGGTGTGTTTTGTTCAGAACATTCTATGCTCCATGCACACTTCTTGTATT
Source organism: Littorina saxatilis (assembly GCF_037325665.1). Lineage (NCBI taxonomy): Eukaryota > Metazoa > Mollusca > Gastropoda > Littorinimorpha > Littorinidae > Littorina > Littorina saxatilis. The sequence goes on along the minus strand of NC_090246.1, from coordinate 63,970,672 downwards.
CATTGGAAAAAAGCCATTAGTGCGTGCAAAGTATTGCTCAACCAATGTTATTGCTAACTTTGTACGTGAAATTATTTCGTCAGACTTTTTCTGATATTTTGTGAATATATGGATGTTGTGTATTTCACAATCTGGCTTTTGGCTTTTTGAAAGTTTTCTTTCTCGATTCATGTATGTCCTCTTTTTCTGCCTTTTGATGTTTTTTTATAATATTATTTTTTTAATGTTGTTTGGTGGTTCTCACTGGTAAACGTTTAGCTGTCTCTTGATAAACGAGTCCGTAGATCTCTAGTTATTGACCTTTTTTGTCTTCAACTAGCGAAATGAACGATTTGTGAATTAATGCTTATGCACAGAATAATGATGGTATGCGTCAATACATGTCGACCCGTCTTCTGTGCAATTGAAGTCTGTTTACCTGCGTGTGAGTTCGAGTGTGTGTGTGTGTGTGTGTGTGTGTGTGTGTGTGTGTGTGTGTGTGTGTGTGTGTGTGTGTGTGTGTGTGTGTGTGTGTTCAGAACCAAAGATGGCATTTCTGCTTGGCAAACACCTCTGCTATCTTTGTCACACACGCATTTTATTTCAATTTTTGCATTTGATTTCCTTTTTTTTCAAATAGATAAATGTCAAGCATACAAAGCAAAACAAAATCATACCCACTTTGATCCAGCAAATTGCCTTCGTTAGTGCACATTTCCTCAGAAAAAGGAGTCTAATTGTGACCACTACCACATTTGTCGAACATTGTATCCTTATCCCAAAGGATCTCCTTGGCCAGATCAATGCATAACCAGTCATTTTCTTCGGCAAGACAAAAAACGAGCTGGCTAGGACGACTCTAGAGAATTCTCCAAGGGTCGGATTAGCTTTGCCACGGGCCGGGGGGTGGAAGAAATCACGGCCATAATTCGAACGGACGAGGAGAGGGTGATTTGGGACAGAGACGATTGGGAGAATAATCATACAGACAGTCGTAATACGGACAACTGTTGTTGAGCCCCCAACTCCGACCGCTTACCTTACCCACAATCCCCCCTGCCCCCCCCCCCCCCTACCCTAGCACTCACTACTCATCCACCTCATACCATCCCAGCCCGCCTGAGGCATTTTCCCAAGACAGAGCCTGCGAATTTGGAAGGGAATTCCCCTGTTTTCGTACGGTGGATAATGTAGGACACTCGCCCGCGGACAAAAGGGGCGACGACAGGGAGGAGAATGGGTGATTATTGTGAGACTCATCGCCACAATTGATGCTTTCAAATCAGTGGGCTCCATGGCTTCATCGCCAGGCAAATGGAAGGTGCCGCACAGTTAGGGTCGAGCATTCGCTCTAAAAAAAAAAAAAAGAAGACAAAAAAGAAGTTTGTTTTATTGATTTCAAGGAGGGCTTACGCGCAAAAGTTAAGGAAATCCCGGAAAAATGCCAAATTGTAGGTTTTCACAGATGACATGGAGACTCATAGCCACTATTTATGGTTTCATATCATTGGGGTCTAAGGTTCCATCGCTATTCTAATGGAAGGTGCCGCACAGTTAGGGTCGAGCATTCGCTCCAAAAAAAAGGGCGGTTTATTGATTTCAAGGAGGGGTTAACTGCTCGAATGTGTAGGAAAACGGAAATTACGGGGGGGGGGGGGGGGGATTACAATGTAGGTCTTTCCTGATTACTGGAAGACTCATAGCCACAATTGATGCTTTCAAACCATGTGTGGCTTTATGGTTCCATCACCATTTTAATGGAACGCGCCGCAGAGTTAAGGTTGAGCATTCGCTCTAGAAATAAGTTGTGTTTTAAAACAAAAAGTGTTATTTTTAGCGATAACGCACATTAGTAACGCGTAAAAGTTGTGGAAACCATTGGGGAAAAATAGGCTAAATTGTAGGTCTTCGCAGATTATTTGGACACTCATAGCTACAATTAATGCTTTCAAACCATCGGGAGCCATTGCTTTGTTGTCCTCGGGGGGGGGGGGGGGGGGGGGGGGGAGGTTATGCAAAGTAAGGGTCGAGCATTCACTATAGAAACAAATGGATGTTTGTTTTAATGATGACATGCAGGGGTTGCGGGCAAGAGTTGTGGAAAACCCGGAAAAATACCAAATTGTAGATTTTCCCAGATTACTTGGAGACTCATAGCCACAACTGTAGCTGTATCGTCATCTGGAGTAAAGGTGCAATGTTAGGGTCGAGCATTTGCTCTAGAAATAAAATGAATGTGTTTGTTTTATTGATCACATGGAGGGGTTACGTGCAATAACGTAAAACAACGGGAGACAGGAGACATACAAAGAAGCCAAACTATAGGTCTGTCCTGATTAATGGGAAATGCTTAGGCACAATTGATGCTTTCAAAATAATTGGGCTCGGCTAGACTTCATCGTCATCTTGTATAATGGAAGGTGCGGAGTAAGGGTCGAGCATTTGCTCTAGAAAACAAAGCGCAAAATGTGTTTGGGAAAACAAGATAGATGGGAGAGGGGGCGAGCTAGAACATAGGTCTTCCTAGCCTTCTGTTATTGATTCCATTAAGGGGATACACGTTAAAGTTGTGTAAGTGGGAGAACAGGATAAGTAGATAGAGTGATATATAAATATCTAGCATGTAGGTCTTCCTTGCATTCTTTTATTGGTTTCATGAAAGCACACCGCGTACAAGTTGTTGTTGCTGTGGCGAAAACAAAATAAGTAAAACTATGAGAAATACTTGTTTTATGTTTTCAAAGCAAGGTTTTTACACAGAAGTGGTAGGAAAATACGAGAGAAATAGGGACATAGAGAAGAGGCTAAATGGTGAGTGTTTCTCGTCATTTATTTGTCCCTTCCGTGCAGTTGGGTCGCGCTGCTTTTTGCCCTGGACGGCAATCATCCTCAAAGGACAAATTCGCGGTCGACTTGGCACTGGGATTGCTTGGCTCGACGGATCGAAGTGCATTGCCAAGCGTGAAATACAAGTGCACGCTGCCTGCAAATGATACCCCGAATTGCTACCAGCCAGACTTGTCCTCGTTCGGTGCCCAGCCATTTCCCTTGACGACTTTGGAGGGTTTTGTAGTGTGTGCATGCTGCTTGTCCTTTTATTCTCAGCTTGAAAGTCAACGGGAATTTTCTGCTGGATGGCAATGTTGCTTACTCATCTCCCCCACCTCCCGCCCCCTCCCCCCCCCCCCCCCCCACCCTCGTTCCATCACCATCCCCTTCGTGTCTGATCACTTACGTGGTCCACAGTTTTCCGCCATCGTTTCGGTTGCTGAGCTGCTGTAAATGGAGATTCGATTCCGGAGATGTTCTGTGCTTGATTTCCGTCGTAAGCATTCATTTTACCACTTTGAGTAGGTGCTGTTTCGCTTGATCAGCTGCACCTCAGGCAATAGTGGATTCTCAAGCGACAGCTCCAATGCGCCTGCCGTACTCTCTGATGTTGTACCAAGTAGGTTTTTTTTAATTTTAATTTCTGTCCTTTCTTTGAGACACCGACCACAGGTGTTGTGTGTGTGTGTGTGTGTGTGTGTGTGTGTGTGTGTGTGTGTGTGTAGGAGTGTGCTTGTGTGCTTGTGTGTGTGTGTGTGTGTGTGTGTGTGTGTGTGTGTTATAACACGATGTAAGCACACATGCTTCTCTCACTGAACTCGTTTGAGTCATTCTCACAGCTCTCCAATACGCTTGTGCAAGCCGTGAGCATAATATATGTCCACACAGTTCTGACAAAAAGGAGGAGGAGGGAGGGGAGTGGGTGCTAAATAGACACGTCACCACAACTAAAATCAAGTTAAGTCGACGACTCTTTCTTAGCAGTGATTATTAACCCGTCATTTATTTATTGCAACATTGCCATCTCAGGAATTCATAATTCTCTGTAAAAAGAAAAACAAGTCGCGTAAGGCGAAAATACAACATTTAGTCAAGCTCAGTCGAACTCACAGAATGAAACTGAACGCATTGCATTTTTTCTGCAAGACCGTACACTCGTAGCATCGTCTGTCCACCGCTCGTGGCAAAGGCAGTGAAATTAACAAACCAGAAACGCGCGGTAGCGCTTGCGCTGAGGAGGATAGCACGCTTTTCTATATCTCTATTCTTTTTAACTCTCTGAACGTGTTTGTAGTCAAAACATATCATATCTATATGTTTTTGGAATCAGGAACGGACAAGGAATAAGATGAAATTATTTTTAAATCGATTTCGCAAATTTAATTTTAATCATAATATTTATATTTTTAATTTTCAGAGCTTGTTTTTAATCCGAATATAACATATTTATATGTTTTTGGAATCAGAAAACTATGAAGAATACGATAAACGTAATTGTGGATCGTTTTATTAAAAACAATTTTAATTACAATTTTCAGATTTTTAATGACCAAAGTCATTATTTAATTTTTAAGCCTCCAATCTGAAATGCAATACCAAAGTCCGGCCTTCGTCGAAGATTGCTTGGCCAAAATTTCAATCAATTTGATTGAAAAATGAGGGTGTGACAGTGCCGCCTCAACTTTTACAAAAAGCCGGATATGACGTCATCAAAGACATTTATAAAAAAAATGAGAAAAAAAAGTCTCGGGATATCATTCCCAGGAACTCTCATGAAAAAACCCATAAAGATCGGTCTAGTAGTTTACTCTAAAACGCTCTACACACACACACACACACACACACACACACACACACACAGAGAAACACACACACACACACACAGAGAAACACACACACACACACACACACACACACACACACACACACACAACGACCCTCGTCTCGATTCCCCCCTCTATGTTAAAACATTTAGTCAAAACTTGACTAAATGTAAAAAGAAGCTAAATATTGCTCACATGGCAAGTAAAACATGGCTGACACAAACATGACAAGCGTGGCAGGTGGGCGTTTCAGCGCCTGGCTTTGTGACATTCGCTGTTTTTACAGTGATACAAAAATGAAAGGAATTATTAACTGTTTCAATCCTTTCAGTTCTTCGCGTTTATTCTGCCTCTTGCAGTTATTTGTGTTTATTCTGCTTCCAAGTTTTGACTCTGCCCTGTTCCTTTTGAAGGGGATGATCGTAGTAAACGAAGAAGTCTATACGTTGATGCACTCAGGCAATCCCCGGAAAGGCTAAATGTGTTTCCTTTCAGCCCGTTCCACCTTCAACAGAATGTGTAATTGTCGGCTGACGGCCAGGCAATGGGAATCAATGAAGATGCATTTAGTTAATTGTGCTGCTGCTGCTCTTTGTGAGGGAGTCAACTTCGTGAACATTACCATCTTAAAAACACACAAACAGGTAGCGTTACCTCCTGGGCTCTTGAAAAGAAATGCGAAAAAGCCGCACTGTTGAAAAAAAAGATATGCAAATGACACATACAAAAAGGCCGGTAGTAGAATAATTTCTGTTAAATTTGCACAAACATGTCTACATCTATTATCAGGTCTTGCACTAACTGACTATCGTATACATGACTAGCTAAATGGGATTTTGTTTAAAGCTCACTAAACCGTCCTTCGCCTTTTGCAACAGGTATTTTAGTTGGCTTTTCTTTACACTATACGTTTGGTAATGGTTTCATTTGTTTTGGAATGCATTCGAGTGTGTGTGTGTGTGTGTGTGTGTGTGTGTGTGTGTGTGTGTGTGTGTGTTTGTGTGTGCTTGTGCGTGTGTGTGTTTGTGTGTGCGTGCGTGCGTACGTACGTGGGTGCGTGCGTGTTACGGAGGGTATTTACGTGAAAGTGTCTGTGTGTATTTATTTCTCTATCAGAAAAATGCGTGTTCTACTCTGTTTACTAACTCACTTCATCTCACACAAACACAACACTCAAACTAGGCACAAAGACTGAAACACGATTACTGCCCTTTGCCCTCGTACCTGTATTCAAAACATCACAACAAACATACAAATATGATATCTCTCATACAATCAACAATCTCTTGCATTCACTATAATAATAATGATAATAGCTTATGTAGCACGTGGAAGAATAATCCGGTTCTCGATGACGTCGTCACTTGTTTCACACAATCTTCTGTTAATTATGTTTCCTGTTAATCACAGATCTCGTTACGCACATTTCACATGTTACGTATTCTCCAGTGGTAATTCACACTACAGTGACTACTCACAATTCAGCGGGTTCATTGCTGGATCCAATATCACGCCAATGACAATAACGCTCATGGTGATATGGGGTGGGGTTCCACCGGGTCCCAGAATTCCTGCGCTGCGTTACAACCTTGCGCCCACAATCAAACGATCCGTGGCGCCAAGGAGGGGATGCCAGTCTTCTTCTATCTTCCCCGCAGCCGAGGGCATCCTCTCTCCCACCGGGGTGCTGTGTAAAAAGTGTATGCTACCGTAAGTCTCAACCACTCAATTCTTAGATAAACTTCTCCACAAAATAATAATTCCACTCTTACTCAATACTATTCATTCATCCGTCAACCAGCTTATGCTGTTACAGTATTACAACAGCTCATTTACAAATTACTCCATTCCGAAAGAACATACAACATTCCTTTCCAAAATGGCTGACAACAGCTCACACTCCTCCATCCAATTCACAACATTATTCTCACAGTCATTTCACAGGTCAACATTACTGAACAAAATACAATTCAATAAATACCTGTATATTCACAGCATTGAATCACACATGATTCATCCAAAACATGAGTCGTATAACATTCGACCTCAATGTCACTTGAGCAACATTCTGAAAACGTGGAGGCACGAGCAAACACGTCTGTCTCCCGTGACCGTCAGCAATGTTCTGCTTTATACAATCCAAAATGGCTACCTCCCTGTTAGCAATCTCCTCTCTCATTGGTCAGTCCTAAAACCAGGCAACCAATGAAAATATAGTTTGCAAAATCAGCTCACCCCATTTCAACAGTCACGCAGTCAAGCCATGCGAATCAAAAGTATGGCAAGCTAATCTGTACACATTTGTCAAACACTTTTTAGACTGAACTATGTACAAATCCATTTGTCACAGTGCGTGCTTGCGTGCGTGAGTGCGTGTGTGTGTGTGTGTGTGAGTGCGTGCGTGCGTGCGTTGGCGCGTGCGTGCGTGCGTGCGTGCGTGCGTGTGTGTGTGTGTGTGTGTCTCTCTCTCTATCTCTCTCTCTCTCTCTCTCTCTCTCTCTCTCTCTCTCTCTCTCTCTCTCTCTCTCTCTCTCTCTCTCTCTCTCTCTCTCTCTCTAGCCGTGCATGCATGTTTGAATGCTTGTATGTTAGCTGCATTTACGGATTTCTGTTCAAGTGTACATTCATCCAAGGCCTCGGGTACGGTATTCAAATCTAGACACTGACTACTGTTTGAGGAGCGTGACGCATATCGTCACATGAGAGCCGTGACTGACAGTGTTATTACTTTTACATCGACCTGAATTCACTCATACTACCAGACCAAGCAAGACGCATTCGAAAGATGAAGTAATGTACACGTACCCTCTGCGTAACTGCAGAGAAAATGACAGAAGCTGATATATAACCCTGAATATACGGTATATCATCACATTCATAATGGCATGATTAACGCGAGTGTCGGTAAACGTGCAATATAACATATAATATCCCACGCCAGCCTCTATCATGGTTCGCTGATGAAAAGCTGTCCTACACTCTGTATATCAATCAATCAATCAATATGAGGCTTATATCGCGCGTATTCCGTGGGTACAGTTCTAAGCGCAGGGATTTATTTTTTTATTTTTTATATTTTATTTTATGCAAATTATATCGCGCACATATTCAAGGCGCAGGGTTTGTTGATGCCGTGTGAGATGGAATTGTTTTACACAATACATCACGCATTCACATCGGCCAGCAGATCGCAGCCATTTCGGCGCATATCCTACTTTTCACGGCCTATTATTCCAAGTCACACGGGTATTTTGGTGGACATTTTTATCTATGCCTATACAATTTTGCCAGGAAAGACCCTTTTGTCAATCGTGGGATCTTTAACGTGCACACCCCAATGTAGTGTACACGAAGGGACCTCATCCGAAAGACTAGCACTTGAACCACAGAGTGACTTGAACCCACCACCTAGGTTAGGAAAGGGGGGAGAAAATTGCTAACGCCCTGACCCAGGGTCGAACTCGCAACCTCTCGCTTCCGAGCGCAAGTGCGTTACCACTCGGCTACCCAGTCCCCTATATATATATATATAACTTGACGGAATAGTAATAAGAAGCCTAGCGCTCCCGTGTGCTACGCTGTTTTGTCATTTTGCGCGCGATATCCTCGAATATTGCTATTTCCATTGGTCAATTGGGCAAAACTGAGCTCATTGTAAAAGTGATATCGACGACATTTCCGTCGATATCAGTTTTGATATCGACGACCTCTTTATTGCTTCCCCACTTCAAAAACAAAAACACCTACATTTAAAAACAAATAAATATATATGAAAATGTAATGATCCCAGAATTTAGTTGAGCAAGTGACTAAAGACTTTTTGAAAGAAAAGACATTTTAAAATACTGAAAAGTACAAGAAAGGGGTGAACAAAAAGAAATAATAATCAGAGGGAGGGATATGGAACAGCCAAAACTGAGACAAATACTTTTGTAATTTCTTTACAGTAAATACAAAATGTCCAGAGAATTAGCAATATATCTAACATTGACTGACTGTGTGATGATATCTTCTGCTATTGGTTTGTTTCGACAGTGATATCAAAATCTCGACCTCCGGTCTCGATTTTGATATCACTGTCTCAACAGACCATAGCAGAAGATATCATCACACAGTCCGTCAATATTGGGTAATACTGACTTTACGTTCCTGCCCATAATGACTCATATAACCTGCTCCTGTCGTAAAAGTATGTGTGTTATTTTTCTCCATAATTATTTTCGTGTATACATGTATATCTAAGTTTTCCTTTCCTATCTGAGCCGTTGCGACGTGGTGATATTTCAATTTTTTTTTCAGATGCATAGGAGTCGCTTTGGTTTCACTTTGCTCTTGCATCGTCTGTATCATATGATGTGTAACAAATGGATAACTATTCACGAAAGAAATAAAGTGAAAGAACTAAAGGGTAAGACTACTGAATAGTAGGCTGGTAAAAGCACAATGAAAGTCTGTGTGTTTATGAATGATTAAAACTTCATTAGACAAGATAAAGCGTACGACTGAAACACTAATTCAAAAATTATTTCCTAAAACTACATTTTTTTAAGAGTGAAAAAAAGAAAAACACATTTTGTAAAACATAAGGAAACAACGCAGAGGTCTGCTTCGAATTGATTAAATGGTGTAATCCTCTTATATCTTAATGCCATTGGCTTTGGGCCACGACTATTTTGGGACAAATATGATTGATTGCTCAAAAAATATATGAATGAATTAAGTTCGTGTTTGAGACGCCATACAGATACACAAACACACTCACACACCCACACACACCCACACATACGTATACACACAAACACACAGACGTACACACAAACATATATACACACACCCCTGCTCCCCCCTTCTGCACAACCCCCATCCCACACCAGCACCCCACACAAACACGCACCCACTCGCGCACACACACATACACACACACACACACACGTATGTACGCACTCACACACACACACACACACACACACACACACACACACACACACACAGCACAGCCACCGCACACACGCATAACTCAAATAATTGTGAGAAAATGAATAACCCAAGAGGCCTTACTTCCATGAATTTTTCACTGGCGGTAAACTGCATAGCGCAGTGAATTAATCAAATAAAAGCGTCACTCCTTGTAGCAGTTGCAGCTTGATGCGTTGACAGTAGTGACCCCGGAGCCTTGACTTGTCAAACTTTTAGGTTTGTCCTGAAGTTGAACTTGGCTAGACCTTCAGCCTGGGGATAGTCTGCCTCTTTGTATCCAGGTTTCCCATTTGCTTCGTTTCCGGCCGATTTATGTGGAGCACGTGATGCGCACAACAAATAATTATTGGCTGTCTAGAAGTGTCGTCTGCGCAATGATCGCGGCGGCTTTCTTGACCGCCAAGGACGACCACGCACGATGTGAGACGTCATCCGTTAGACCTCAATAGTCTGCAACATAACTTCGAGCCGTGTTTAGCAGTCACACATATTTCTGTTGGCTTCACGTAATCAAACTTTATCCCATGACCTGCCTCTTTGTCTCTGTTAGCTGTAGAAGGGATTATTCTGGACAACACAACCGAGTCTCGATCTCACCTGTCATTGGTCATTGTCTTTGATCTCAGAGTACATTTGAATAATTTAGAGGTCATCTGCATATTTATCGTTAACTCGGGGACTACTTTTTTCAGCAAAACGATTGAGATATTCTGCGGTATAAAAGTCGAACTGACGTTTGGCTAACGATCTACAAACATTATCATTGAAGAAATAAAGAAAACAACAAAGAATGTACATAATCTGTTTGGGTGAATAGAGCTGAGTGAAGATTATGAGTTGTCCCACGCGATGAGACTGAGAGAGAGACAGAGAGCACGAGAGAGAGCGACAAAGACACACAGTGATTAAGGCGCACAACTCTAGTAAAGTTGTCGTAACGAGGTACGCTTCATGGGCAACCGCTTAGATCAATCCCAAGAACATCCTGATTCAAAATCTTGAGCGACAAAATAAAACTTACACTAAAACAGTATGCTTATAGTTTTGTTCATTTGTTATCGCTTTTAGAGCATTGATTGCTAAATATGGTTCAATAGAACAAGGCTGTCTCATCAGTCGTCTGCTACAGATCTGTCGTCTGCTGCAGGATCTGTCGTTTGCTATACATGTAGTATCTTCGGCTCAAGTTGACCAGCATGGAAATTGCCATTTTCAAAGTTGGTGATACTGTTAGAATAAAAGGTGGCGAAGAAGGTCGGATCTTGGACATACAGAGACCACTTGGCTACATGCGTTGCCGCATAAAAACAACTCGACAGTGGTGCGCCGTTTTCCCCCAGACAGATACCTAATGGCCTAAGACAACGACAGACATCAAAGTTAGGCTCACCTAAATCAGTAAGTGACGATTGAAGAAGTAGGTAATCCAAATTTGAACACTGAAGCACAAAGGCTCGAATAAGCACAAACTCAGCAATCATCTTCATCGCTTGTAAAATCACACACGCGGTCTTTCAAATCCTAAACCCAGGTCAAAAATGAGTTACTTCCCTTTGGGTATCATTCTCTCCCGTCGCTAGCTGTGAAGCGAAGATTATCAGAATGCGGTCTTTCGCAGTTTTGACGAATGCCAGCTCGGGTAACCGATTGAAACCGGCCGGTAACTGCACAGTACCAAATGCATTCAACGGCACAATCCTGGAAACAAAAAAGACAAAAGGGGACTCGTTCCGCACATGAATATCATGACACGATTTTCGGTGGCAGAAGGTTTGATGAGCAGTAAACAGGCACTCGCAGAGTTTGACGTGTCAAAAAGTTTTTTTTTTTTAATGAAAACGTCGGAGTAATGGGATAAACAGCTTACACACCTCGTCCTGAATATCGTGCATAGTTTCCCTCGGGTCGATTTACAGGTAATGTATTACCTCGCCAGAGGCTCGGTAGTCCCTGAAAATCGACCTTGGGAAAATATGCACAATATTCAGAACTCGGTGGTTAAGGATCACTTTTTATAAGCACGCCACACAAAACAGACAAGACCGAATTCTTTCATTTTAAAAAAATTATATGATTGAACAACCAAGGAGTAATGACAAACAAAGTAAAGATCGAACGCGGCAGCGACAATTTAGCTAGAGTGTGTCAAACATGACAACCCTTGAAAATGGAATTCACAACAATGAATCGGTGTCAATAACGCGCGTGCCCTCCGTTGTGTGCCAGGCATTCAACACATCGTTGGCGCATGGAGTGGATCAGGTTGCATATGAATGCTCTGGGAACTCCATTCCACTCCTGCTGGAGCCATTGCAGCAGTTGACCCAGATTGGCAGGAGGAGGGTGATGTTGCTGTACCTCGACAACAAAGCTCGTTCCACATGTGCTCTATGTCCGGGCTGTTGGCTGGCCACAGCATCCTGTTGACCCTGGCCTGCTGGATGAAGGTGTTTACAGCTGCAGAGCGATGGGGAGGTGCGTTGTCATCCTGAAGAATCGCACGAGGGCCGATCGCTTGGAGGGCTGGAACGACCAGGGGTTGCAGGATCTCATTCTGGTAGCGAACACCGGTCAAGTTGCCCACTACATGGTGTCCTTAGACGTGTGCTGATCCCTCCCCAGACCATCACAGAGCCTCCGCCAAAATGCTGTCGTTCCAGAACAGCGCCTTCTGCGAAGCGCTCTCCGCGACGCCTCCACACTCGGATGCGACCATCAGCAGGTTCCAAGCAAAAGCGGGACTCATCTGTAAACAACACCTGAGCCCACTGCTGACGTTGCCACCTCACATGTTGAGTGCACCAGGCTCGGCGAGCTGCTCGGTGATTAGCAGTCAGGGTTGTTCCTCGGACTGGACGCCTTGCACGCAAGCCAAAGTTGTGTAAGCGGTTTCGGATCGTCTGACCACTAACAACAGTGTTGGTGGTAGCTTGTAGGCGTTGCCTAATGTTCTTTGTTGTATGGCCTGCCTCTGAATGAAGCGATCCTCTCTTTGTGTGGTGACTCTGGGCCGACCAGAACGTTGTCGCTCCTGCACTCTTCCAGTTGCGTGGAATCTCTGTTTTAGTCTGATGATGACAGAGGGAGCCACTGCAAGCCTCTGGGCCACTTGCCTGGCAGCAACACCGTCTTGTAGCCATCCTATTGCCCTTCCTCTATCCAAATCGCTCAGTTTTCTTCGTGGGGGCATGTTGCTACTGTGCATAATTGTGTCAGCGTGTCAACCTTTAAACACAAGCTGGTGAGTGATGTTCATAGCCAGGACCCTGTTGTAGTATAGCACGTGCATCACAACCTTTTTCCCTGGCATGCGTTCCGCAAATTTCATGGGGCTATAAAAAACACCCTTTTTCTTCCAAAATGCAGAAGCTTTTGAGAAGTCCCACAAAGGGAAATAACTCTGCCTGCCAAACAAAATTCTAGGTCAAGACTCATTGTTCATTTGTTAATTCAAACACATTAATCTTTTAATTATTATGTCGATGTTTAATTTTGTGGCAATTTTTTATAATTAGATCCGTTTTTTCAACCGATCATTAACTTTTTTTGAAGAGTGTATATACATTTAATGAACCATTTGCATTGTCTCCCATTGCAGTTTTGGATCGCGAGAATTATCGGAGTTCTAGCGTTGCTTTTATAGTGTATGCTGTCATCTGCGCACGCCTCATGAGGATCACCAACATACTTTGAACACTGTATGTACGAGCTTATATTGTGTAATGCCATTTCCCTATTTTGTTAAATGGACACCTACCTGCAAACGTTACTCACTTCCACGACCAGAATATCAACTATTTAGGAACTGTCCTCTCTCTTCCTCACCCCTTCGCAATGAACTGAACACAATTTAGGCGAATAAAACGTGAGACTCAGACAAGGAAACCAGCGACTGGGATTCCCCAACCTACATGCACTACTGTGACTCTGTAAATAGCATCATGGGGTTGTATTCTAACTTACCTTTCTTTGGAAATCTCAGCACAATACCAGCCAGCGCTATCGCCTTAGTTTGTCCTTACTCTTGTCCCAATAAGGAATGACAACATTTGGCATTTTACCCTCTTCTTTCTATAGGCTTTTTCTGTGTGGTGGATGTTAATATGTAATATGTAACGCTACATAATTATGTGCATAGTGTAAGGGACAGGCTGAAAGAAAAGGCTTGGTCTGAAACATTCGTTCCTTTGCAATGAAGGTTTGAATCTGAATCTGAATATGAGTCCTTTGCTCTCCTTTCACACAAGACCCCGAACCGCAGAACAACATTTCTGCTCGCAGAACGCCAGTCTTGCCATCGTTCCTTGACCCATATTCAGGATGACAGTGCGCCAGATGACCAGCGGCGCTCGCATGTGAAAGGAGGAAATGACATTTCACAGTTGACAAACGCCTGAGGGTGTGGACGTCTTCGCCGTCTTGAGGCAGCAAACAGACGTGAAATATGGATGCAAAGTCTTCGCTGTTTTTGTGTGATGGTGGCAATACATCTGCTTTGAACTTGATGAAGAGTAAAGAAGCAAAGGCATCTAGACAGCGAACAGTATAAATGTAACAGTAACATATTGTGCTGTGTTGTGTTTGTGTGTTTAAAAGGGTCTGATGAGTAGAAAGGGAAAGAAAACACTACAAGACTAACCCAACCATCGTCCAAAATGGAGGTCTTCTGCTCCACTTCGACATGGGAACTAAAAGCTTGAAGACTACGCAACCTGTCTTAAAATCCGCTGTAGCAAAATACTGTCTCCTGCCTGCTGATTTTCTATAACTCCCTTTCCCTGTTCCAGTATACCCTTACAACCACATCCAGCCAACAACGCGCCCAAAATAATGAGAAGAAAACAACATCTTCATTCCCTGCTTTTTCTCGATCCATTTCCCCCACACAAAAAAACATCCTCTCATGCTGTAAGATAAAAAAACAAGTCGCGTAAGGCGAAAATACAATATTTAGTCAAGTAGCTGCCATTTTTCAGCAAGACCGTATACTCGTAGCATCGTCAGTCCACCGCTCATGGCAAAGGCAGTGAAATTGACAAGAAGAGCGGGGTAGTAGTTGCGCTAAGAAGGATAGCACGCTTTTCTGTACCTCTCTTTGTTTTAACTTTCTGAGCGTGTTTTTAATCCAAACATATCATATCTATATGTTTTTGGAATCAGGAACCGACAAGGAATAAGATGAAAGTGTTTTTAAATTGATTTGGACAATTTAATTTTGATAATAATTTTTATATATTTAATTTTCAGAGCTTGTTTTTAATCCGAATATAACATATTTATATGTTTTTGGAATCAGCAAATGATGGAGAATAAGATAAACGTAAATTTGGATCGTTTTATAAATTTTTATTTTTTTTGACAATTTTCAGATTTTTAATGACCAAAGTCATTAATTAATTTTTAAGCCACCAAGCTGAAATGCAATACCGAACCCCGGGCTTCGTCGAAGATTACTTGACCAAAATTTCAACCAATTTGGTTGAAAAATGAGGGCGTGACAGTGCCGCCTCAACTTTCACGAAAAGCCGGATATGACGTCATCAAAGACATTTATCAAAAAAATGAAAAAAACGTATGGGGATTTCATGCCCAGAAACTCTCATGTCAAATTTCATAAAGATCGGTCCAGTAGTTTAGTCTGAATCGCTCTACACACACACACAGACAGACACACACACACACACATACACACACACACATACACCACCACCCTCGTCTCGATTCCCCCCTCTACGTTAAAATATTTAGTCAAAACTTGACTAAATATAAAAATGGTCGAAGAAGCACTGGTCCCTCTCTTGAAAACAAAACGAAAAAGGAAGACAAAACTCAATGCCCTGCTTGTTCTTACTATGCTCCACACAAATACAAAAACGTACATCCTCTCATGCTACGCGGGAAAAAATGGTCGACACAAAACACTCATCCCTCCCTTGTATTAAAAAAAAAGGGGGGGGGGGCTGCATTTCGTTGCATTTATTGATTGGAGCAAAAGGGCGGGCTGGATCGGCGGGGCAGCGTGATGGTGTTGAGAGGGGAGTCTGAGGGGCGGGTGATTGATTTAGCATCAACTCGCCATCGAGCGGCTATCAGTGCGCTAAGTAACGGCTGCTGGAAGCCCACTCGCTTGCAGGCCACCGGGCCTATTACTGGGAGTAAAACCCTCTTGGCTGGAAGGGAACAGGTCCTGCTTTGCATTCTCAGATCCAAGGGGGAAAATGTGTAAAAAGCGGCCGTGAACCCCCCGCGGGTTAGAGGGAAGAATTTACCCGATGCTCCCCAGCATGTCGTAAGAGGCGACTAACGGATTCTATTTCTCCTTTTACCCTTGTTAGGTGTTTCTTGTATAGAATATAGTCAATGTTTGTACAGATTTTAGTCAAGCAGTATGTAAGAAATGTTAAGTCCTTTGTACTGGAAACTTGCATTCTCCCAGTAAGGTCATATATTGTACTACGTTGCAAGCCCCTGGAGCAATTTTGTGATTAGTGCTTTTGTGAACAAGAAACAATCCCCCCCCCCCCCTTTCCCCGTCGCGATATAACCTTGAACGGTTGAAAACGACGTTAAACACCAAATAAAGAAAGAAAGCGGCCGTGACCGTATCGCCGGGGCTGTTGTTTACTAGCTGCCATTAGTTCTGCAAGGTGGTGTGGGTTACTGGGTGAGAATTTCTATTTCCGAGGTAAAAGGCACAGTAAGCCTCCCGTAAACCATCACAGATACTGTCAGGCTTTTCCACACAGTACAAACACCCTTTCAATTAAACACTCACCGCTTGAGAACATCCTAGGTGCCCTCCGTAAAGAGCGAGCAATTTTCAAAGAATTTATTTTTGCGTGGTTTATCTTACCCCTGAGCCATCGTGAAACCGTGTGATCCCGTTTCCCTTTTTCACAATGTAGTCGTCAGTTAGTAATTTGAATACGACTCGATGTGAGCTCATCTGCAATACTTATAGCACGTTATTATGTACCTCTGACTATGCATGAAACAAACGGCTGTGGTTCACAGGAACTCTAGCGATGGCTTTTGACTGTTCAGAGGAACTGGCGATAGGCATAAACCGTCGTCTGCTACGAGAACCACGATCTTGCGTGACCCTGCTTCCGGGCTTTTCTTTTTTCAAACTTTCAAAACTTCGAATTGTACTGATCTTGTCTTGATGAAAAAAGAATTCTTTCATGATTTAAGAATGTTTGTGTAACAAGCTGTCAATTTATTATTTATATTTTAAAAGTTAGGTCTAGCTCCAAAACGCACCACGGTCCGATTTGTTTGTTTGTTTGTTTGTTTGCTTAACGCCCAGCCGACCACGAAGGGCCATATCAGGGCGGTGCTGCTTTGACATTTAACGTGCGCCACACACAAGACAGAAGTCGCAGCACAGGCTTCATGTCTCACCCAGTCACATTATTCTGACACCACGGTCCGATTTGCCTACTGAGACAATCCGCAAAATTAATTCTTTACAAATTGCTCGCTCTTTACGTAGGATGTTCCCGTTCGGTGAAGGGTGTTTGTACTGTGAGTAAACGCCTGATAGTATCTGTGATGGTTTACGGGAGGTGTACTGTGCCTTTAAGCTTGAAGCGAGACTGAGACTGCTAGCCTTGTTGTTGTGGGTCACGCGGTGAAGAAGAGTCTCACACATATGCCTTTATGAAGAACTTCCTTAAAGCACTCTTGACGCAACATTCCGTAAAACAGATGTCCTTATACACTCATCACGCAAAACATGGTCTTATGGAAGGAAGGACCTCTCTATACACAAACAGTGGCTTCGGAACGAGATCCCTTCACACACACTGCCGTTGAGGTCCTGCTTTGCTTCCGCGGGTGCCAAGATCATACAATGTTTACGAGAAAAGTGGCCGTGATCGTACCAAGAAGCCTATTACTGTGAATGAAAAGAATCTGCTTGTTGTCGCTTGGGCACAGGGGAAAATGAATAAAAGTAGTCGTGACCGTATCGCTGGGGCTGTTGTTTAGTGGCTGTCATTTGCAAGGTGGTATGGGTTACTGGGTGAGAATTCCTATTTCCGGAGATTGGTGGTTGGTGTTGTGTGAGTCACGTGGCTAAGGTTTCAGGTTGCGAGTAAATTATATTAATATCTTGGAGCCGTAAACAAACGTCCTTATGCAGAGAGCATTTCCTTTGCAAAACAGCCTTACCGGCCGCGGATGCCCATTCTTCATGCAAGAAAAGTCGTAAAAAAGATGATGTAAAGAACATCCTTCACGCTCAAATGTGTCCTCACAGAAACAACACTTTTTTCGCAAAACATGGAAACAGGTGCACTTTTTACACATAACCATGCAAATGGACGTCCTTATTAAAAGAACACTTTTCACAATAACAAGCCGAAAACAAACGCTGTTGTTGAAAATGTCCATAAGGACATCTTCAAGCAAAAAGTCGTAAACAGATGTCAATATGGAAAGTGCATTCCACATAAAAAGTCGTAAACAGATGTCAATGTGGAAAGTGCATTCCATATAAAAAGTCGTAAACAGATGTCCTTATGAAAAGATAACTCTTTATGTACAAACAGTGTGAAAATATGGCTTCATGGAAAGAGCAGTCGGCACACAAACAAGCGAAAACAGACGCCCGTATGGAAAGAGTAATCTTCATAAAAAAAAAAGGTCGCACGCGGTTGTCTCTGTGAAAAGAGCACTTTTACAACAAAACTAGACAGCAAATTGCCCGATGATGCAGAAAATCAAGTTTAGAGAAGGGGCGTCTCACATATAAAACACGTAAAGTGCACCCTTCACTTATTATTTTATATACGTGTTTTTTTGTTGGTTTTTTTTCAAATATAATTGTACATGTATTTTCACTGAATCCTAAGCACATTTTATTTGACACAGTGTTTGATTGTTAACCTAATCCAAACTAGAGAAACGTCTTTTGTCTGTGTGCGTCATCGAACAGACTGGAACACAATTATAAACCAAACTAGAAGAATAAGCAGAAGGAGAGGACCATTTCCCTCGCAAGGCTTACGAAAAGCCTTGAGGTTACACATTCAATCTGGAAGCAAAAGCTGAAAAGCGCAATTAGAAACAAAAACGTCGTTTGTAAAGGTCAGTCTCCAATTGGTTTCAGATTACAAAACTCACTTAAAACAGCAGAAAAATCACCCGCGCTAGTATTTAGTTTCAAGACTAAAAAACGCTGTCTGCACAAGGTATATTTTGTCTTCCAGAAGAAGTAATCTAAAAGTAAAACTTGCTGCAATTTTCAGTTTCACTTTCACGGTTTGCTTTTATCCCCTACTAATATGATACATACTGTACAATCTAATGTTGTTGGGATATTCTGCAAGGAAACCGTTCTCTGTAATGTCCATTTGACGACGACCTAAGCAGTGGAAACACGAAACATCCAGCAAGCATTTCAGGAACGAGCCAAAAACGTCCACCCATTGCAATGGCGCTTTTACAAACATGCACACAGCGATTCTTGACCAGAAGTTCGAGACTATATCTACCATTGAAGGTCAACAGAAGAACCACCTTCCATTGAAAAGACAATTATGTCAGACATCTTCAATCAAAGTGCACTCGTGACATACTTGCGGCCAGTAGCCTAACTCACTTGACATTATACATAAAGGGTTGAAATGTTCTTAAAAACATTTTCACACGATGAACCCTGCTGAACGTGCATTCCAGCTGTGCACGTGGTTGTCGTCGTCTGTCATATGAGCGTTGCTGCGTTGAGCTGTCGTTATGCGCCATACATGGCCCAGCTCATCCGGCTTCAGCGTGTTTTTATATCGGAGTGGTCCTTCTCCTAGACTGGTGGCTTTACAGGGCTGTCGAGTCCAGTCTACCCGGCTATTTGGCCATAGCTGGCTGGTTTGTTTATCTGAGGTGACCTTCCCCAGGGCTAGAACTTAAGATGCGGCTCTTGATCGCATGATGCTCCCGTCATTGGAGACCTGGGGTATTTCTTGAGTGTAACAGTGCCACCTGTTACCCCGCCCCATCCTGTTGGAAGCACCGCCAGTTGGTCCGCGACTGCTTATTCGTCCTGGCAAGCCTGGCTTATTTCGCAGCTAACCTCCATATCTGAAGGCCATCTCACTATCCGCCACCTGTGAACGCGCCTGGTTGGGGGTGGTCGCCCCTACTGTCCCAGGGTGCACGTGGTTGAGAAACGATGCTGGGTAACGGGGGAAACATGAATGAGTGACTGATCACACCTCCCTCGTGATACTCCCTATTTTAGTAAGTCTTGATGTGTGAACGTGTAGCAAAAACCTGTACGTGTACGTGTAGATATTGCGTCACCCGTGACTCCCTTTTGTCTCCAATGTTCTAAATGCATACGTTGTTTTGCTCCCACCAAGACTGCAGATCTTGGCAAACGCCTGATAAAAAAAAACTAGATTCGATGACGTTACCCGTACACGTTCCCGTGCACGTCCTAAAAAGTGCTGATCTAGATCTTGCTGATGCGCGAAGCGCGAGAGATGGAGACAGTTGATCACTGCCAGAACGCAGCGCACTGAAAGCCTTGCAAGAGAGCCGCTTTTGAAGTTAGAAAAAAGCTTACTTTATTTTTGTTATCATTCCGAAACTGCTCCATACCTCCCTCTTTGCCACAATCCCCTCTCCCCTTCCCCTCTCCCTTCCTTGCCCAACCCCCTCCCCACACACCCCTCTTTCAGCTCAGTGCAATATCCCTTTGTCCTTTAAGTTCTTCTGAACTTCTTCTGAACTTAAAAAGAAAACTGAAGAGACAGAGAAATAATACGCTCGATGGAGGTAGACCAGAAGGCGGAAATGAAATCGTTCTTTCTTTCTTTCTTTATTTGGTGTTTAACGTCGTTTTCAACCATTCAAGGTTATATCGCGACGGGGAAAGGGGGGAGATGGGATAGGGGAAGGGATAGAGCCACTTGTTAATTGTTTCTTGTTCACAAAAGCACTAATAAAAAAATTGCTCCAGGGGCTTGCAACGTAGTACAATATATGACCTTACTGGGAGAATGCAAGTTTCCAGTACAAAGGACTTAACATTTCTTACATACTGCTTGACTAAAATCTTTACAAACATTGACTATATATTCTATACAAGAAACACTTAACAAGGGTAAAAGGAGAAACAGAACCCTTAGTCGCCTCTTACGACATGCTGGGTAGCATCGGGTAAATTCTTTCTCGTCCCAACCAATATGGGACTCCCCCTAACCCGCGGGGGGTAATGAAATCGTGGGTTTCGTGATTATGATTTAAGGTGACAAGAGAGAAAAATACAAAGCCAGAAACCCAAAAGAAGGAGTAAAAGGAAGGGAGAGACGGGGCTAGGGACAGAGAGAGAGCGACAGAGGGAGGCAACGACAAAAGCCAAGGGAGATGAGACGGGGATGTCTCAGGAAGAAGCAGCCAGGCAGAATGGGACCCCCAATCAGGCACGAGGCAGAGGCAGCCAGTGGAATAAAATGGCCAATGATTTGTCCACTTCGTTTAGCCGCTGCGCAGGAGATAAACCGCTTCGCACAATCAGTCCCTTATCATTCACTTCACTTCCTCGGCGATTGCTCATTCCAACCTTTTTCTCTGATATTTTCTTCTTCTGAGCTGGTTCTGTTCCCGTTTTTATTTAGGGAATAATTTTTCTGAACTATTTTTGAACTCCAGTGGGGAAATCTTTGTCTTCGTCGCTTGGTGTTGCATGGTTCAGAGCTGTGCAAAAGGAAGGATTGAACAGGGATGGAGAGAACCGTAACCCAAAACGCCAACCCCTCTCCCTTGACACAAAGGCATGCACGTATCAACAAGAAAAAACAAGAAAAATAAGAATGACAATAAGAAAGCAGAAAAATAAGAATGACGAAAAGAAAGGAAATCAGTGAGAAAGAAAGTAAGAGAGAAAGAAAGAAAGCAACAGAACACTGACATGACATTTTAAAAGAAAAGAAATGAGAAAGAAAGAAATGCACAAGCAGAAAAAAACCGCCAGAAGACAGACACACATTAACAAAGAGAGAGAGAGAGAGAGAGAGAGAGAGAGAGAGAGAGAGAGAGAGAGAGAGAGAGAGAGAGAGAGAGAGAGAGAGACAGAGACAGAGACAGAGACAGAGACAGAGACAGAAAGACAAGACAGACAGACACAGACAGACAGATCGACGAACAGACAGATACACAGACAGACAGACAGACAGACAGACAGACAGACAGACAAACACACACACACACACGCGCACACACACGCGCACACACACACACGCACACACACACACACACACGCACACACACACACACACATACACACACACACACATCGACAGACGAGAAGACACATATATATAGACAGACAGATAGACAGGCAGACACATAGACCGACGGACGGACAGAAAAAGCAAGCAAGTGACAACACCGTTATTGTAAGACAGAAAAGAACACGACATGATTTGCCGCTGGACAGCTAGCATGAACCACTGTCACAATGTCGGCACCAAGAGTCACCAAGAGCAGCGACAGAGATAAACAGCAGCGAGAGAAATCATCACAAGAATAGAAAGGCATAATAAGACGCAAAATTAATAAGGTATGTTACACAGCATCTGTCTGTCTGTCTGTCAATGTGCCATCCAGTCGTTCTGTCCTTCTGTCAGTCTGACCGTCTGTCTGTGTATCTGACTGTCTCTGTCTCTGACTTTTTTCATCTCCCTGTCTCCTTGTCTCATTGTGTACGTCTGTCTGGCTGGCTGATTGGTTTGTCTGTCTGTCTGTCTGTCTGTCTTACTCTCTCTCTCTCTAATGTATTTGTTGAATTTTATGCGTGACTATAATTTATAACTGTGCAGATACTATTGCTGTTATTTTAACCACTATTGTAAGGGGCTGTGGCCTTAGACAATTAAAGATTTGTTCTTGTTCTTGTTCTTGTTCTCTCTCTGCTTTTTTCGGGAACTGATCTCTGGAATTCACTTCCTGGCGTTCTCAAACATTCCCTCAATGCCAAGACGTTTAAAGACAGATATTTTTCAAACCTTAGGTTATTCATTGTACATTTTGTTCTCATTTAGTCTGTTACTATTTCTGATGCCTTGTTTGATTATACCTTTTACACGTTTCCGTAATTAAACCTACTTCATTGATTTTATGGCATGTCTTATGAAAATGTGCGACTTGATTATTACTTGCTACGTAGTTGTCTCTTTATACTATACCTCAATTCACGAAGACTGTGCACGTGCTTTTGCTTGTACAAACCTTGTGTTCATTATGCATTTGATAATAATGTTTTATGTTTGTTTGTGTGAATGTTTTTGTTTATTTGTTTGTTTGTTTGTTTGTTTGTTTGTTTGTTTTGTTGTTTGTGTCTTTATTTGTTTTGTTTGTTTGTTGTTGTTTTTATTTTGTTTTGTTATTTAACATTTATAAAACGTATTATCATCAGATTAGTCCCTCCCATGGGCGAGGGCTGGATGTAAAAAAGCACCTGTTTGCTTATGCCATTACCCTCGTTAATAAAGAATTTGTCTTGTCTAATTGTCTTGTCTTGTCTTGTCTTGTCTTGTCTCTCTCTCTCTCTCTCTCTCTCTCTCTCTCTCTCTCTCTCTCTCTCTCTCTCTCTCTCTCTCTCTCTCTCTCTCTCTCTCTCTCTCTCTCTCTCTCTCTCTCTCAAGAAAAACAAGAACAAGAACAAGAAAAGAACAAAAACAAGAGGAAGAACAATAACAAGAGGAAGAACAATAACAAGAACAAGAGGAAGAACAATAACAAGAACACGAGGAAGAACAAGAACAAGACAGATCGAGAACACGAAGAACAAGACAAGCACAAGAAACAAGAACAAGAACAAACATGGAATCAAATACAGTCATTCGGGGACGTTTCCTTTTTTATGCCTGCGTCTTTCTCGTCATTACTTGTCCTTTTTCGCAATATCTTTACATTTGTCCTTTCCCTCTTTCCGTTTTGCTCTCTCCTTTCTCCACTCTTCTCCTCTTTTTGGTTCTCATCTTCTTGGACACTCGAGGAATATGAAGTGTGCAGGGTTGCGTCTTGGACAAGTGGATGTGGAGGAGCGGGAAAGGTCCAGAGGGCGAGAGGGACAGGGGGAACTGGTGCTGAAGAAATGGATTGGCTGTCATTATCTTCGAAGTGCAGCGTCTTTCTTACACCCATTTGTCATCCGCTTTGTGTGTGTGTATGTGCGGGGGGGACGTGTGTGTGTGTGTGTGTGTGTGTGTGTGTGTATGTGTCTGTCTGTGCGTGTGTATGTGTGTGTGTGTGTGTGTGTATGTGCAGGGGCGGATCAGTTGCTTTGTAAGGGGGGGTGAACTTTGAATCGAAAGTGAATGTGATGGGCGCGAAGCGCCCTAATTTGCTAGGGGGGGTCCGGGGGCATGCCCCCCCCGGAAAACATTTTGGCTCAAAGAAGCAAAATGGTGCCATCTGGTGCCATTTGAACTTATAAATGGTCATAGAATCAGCTTTCCAAATTTTTTTATTTTTTTTTGCTGGAGGGGGGGTGCACGTGCACCCTGTGCACCCCCTCCTCGTCCACCCCTGTGTGTAACTGTGTGTGTATGTGTGTGTGTGTGTGTGTGTGTGAACGTGTGTGTGTGTGTGTATGTGTGTGTGTGTGTGTGCGTACGCGCGTGTGTGTGTGTGTGTGCGCGTATGTGTGCGTGCGTGCGTGCGTGTGTGTGTGTGCGTGCGTGTGTGTGTGCGTGTGAACGTGTGTGTGTGTATGTGGGTGGGTGGTGGGGACGTGTGTGTGTGTGTGTGTGTGTGTGTATGTGTGTGTGTGTGTGTGTGTGTGTGTGTGTGTGTGTGTGTGTGTGTGTGTGTTCATGTGTGGTGGTTTAGCTGGAAGGAAGGTGCATGTAACACAAAACGTGTGCATACACTGCTCTACGTATCCTGCATTTTTCTCGAACCTGACACATTTCTCTAAGCTGGAGCATTAGAAAAGATAGAGACGAGAAGACAGACCGACGGGAAAAAAATGGCCGACGGGAAAAAAATGAAGCTGCAAATTCAGACGACATCCCTACTGACAGGACAAGGAAGCATCAGCATTGCAAACCGTAGTAGATGACTCGGGGCTGTGATCATTAGTCCCTATTCCTGGTAATACCCTTATCCTGAACCTCATTGATTAAACAAGTCTCGATTTTTTCACAGACAGTTTGATACTGGCTGCCATGCTTGGTGAAATATCCTTCATTTTGTATACTCGTTTGTGAAGAAAAAATCCTTGCACAGTCAGCCTCGTGATGATAACACAGTTTTTGTCTTCCTTCTGTGATGAAATCAGCCCGTTATACTGACGTGCATTTGCGTATCTAGCTGTTCTACTTTTCTGGGGTTCCTGAGGGAGCCCTTACGCGGTGACAGATCTTGCTGAGACCTTCCTGTTCCTTTTGAGAACAGTTGAAAAGTAAAAAGAATAACATTTGAAATCAGTTGCATCTAATTTGATTTCACTGCACCTCCAACTGAATGTTTCACATCACTTCAAATGTTATATAAATCAACTCTCAGACTTAATATATGGCATAAGAAAGCACGCAATTCTAAACCTAATGCAACGATTCGTTTGATTCATTGTTCAAGCAGCAGATTTGTTTTTATATGAATACAGTTGCGATTCGTGACTCAAGCTAGCGTAAGACGCAGTATGCAATCGCCAACAGCCTTAAGACAGTCCGGGACCGTGAGGCTTTTGCCGGAGTATGAATTCAGGTATCGATATCTGATCCTCAGAAACTTACATAAGGAAGCAAAGGCGATTTTGTTTTATCTGATCCTCTCCTTGTCATTTCCGTATTTGTACAATCGGGTAAATATTAGACTGAATGATTTGTCAAAGGCGGAAAGGACCTTTCTGCGCTTCTAAAAGTGGAGGTGGCACTGTGGCGACTGTATTTTTGAAGCTATTCTTTTTTGAAATGTTTACCAAGTGGTTCATGGATCGGCCTGGACTGTGGGCTTGCAGTTCAGCCTGCTACCTATACTTTCAAAAAGGAAACTGTCATTCAAAACTATCCCAATTTTTCATTTTCGAACCAAAGAAAGAGTGCCCATGCAGCCATTGTTCGCCTTCCTCTTGTTGCACGTCACTGCATTTAAATACCATTTTGTTATTTCATATGTGACACAAAGCAAATACTACATGGCTTGAAGTGTGATACGAGATTTACACGAGTATGTTTGTTTTTGATATTGAAATGCAAGCATTAGCGAGCCTTTTAATGTTTTCAATAAAAGCAACGAGTGTAAACCTGGTGTCATACAGCAAGGCATGCAGTTGTCCGTTTATCCTATCCTACATACTCAGAGTGTCAACATTGAAGACGCGTCTTCTAGAACATATCTTCCAAAGTGAAATCGTAGACGTCAAAAGTGGCAGAGTGCAAACAGATACCACAAAAGGAATTGTAGCATAACGTGTAAGTTCCCCAAATTAGTACAGAGAAAACATCCAAGTGTTTGGAGAGTAACGTCTTGGTCATCATGAGCAGGAGAAACTACTCCTGAAGTCCTTGCCTGACTGCAATTTGACCCGACCTCATTTTCATGATATACGCACTTATGAAGATATGCTTTAGTTATGACTTAATTAGGTGCATGGTCTTTCACGTGTGTAGGATACAAAAGTATTAACATTTTATTCTGACGAGAATTGTGATCATGGCCTTGCTTATTTTCCTTTCAGAGAAAAATCAACACGTAAAAACCTACACTTTTGCATACTTGAACCACAGGCTTTTTTTTTTTTTTTACTTTCTTTCTTTCTTGAATGCATTTATGAAATTAAAGAGCATAATGTTGATGTTGCATATTTAGTTTAGCACGTCGAAAAATTCTTGGTCGCGATTGCTGCTTTGCATTTATGTGATCGTTTTCTTTTTACTTTTGTAATTTGTTATATTTCCTTTTAATTGTAACATGTTATTTCTTCTAGGTAAACTTCATGATCACAAATCAAAACTGATCATCTTTCACAATGCTGAGGTTACACAATAGGGTAGGGACATGTATCCGGGAGCGGCGTGACTAAAAAAGGAAATACGTAATGAGTAAGACGATTGGAATAAGCAAAAACGTCTCCTCTTTAATATTACAGCTACCCAAGAGAAAGAAAAAAACGTATACGAGTGGGGGGGGGGGGGGGTGTTTCTGTGTGTGTGTGTGTGTGTGTGTGTGTGTGTGTGTGTGTGTGTGTGTGTGTGTGTGTGTGTGTGTGTGTGTTTGAGTGTATATTTGTGTGCGTGCGTGTGTGCATTACTTTTATTTTATTTTCGCTTTTATACAACTTACGCCAACAAAACCACATTTTTTAGTCAATGGTTTCCTATGAGGCATTTTGCACACGCATTTTGCAGATAGGTTCTGTGTTATTTTATTGTATTTTTGTTGTTTCCACACATGCCCTCATTCCTTCTCCCAGTTGTTTTCATCTTGGTTGTTTCTTATTGTTTATGTGGAACTGCTTTATATTTGAGAGACAGACAGACAGACAGACAGACAGACAGACGGACAGACAGAGAAAGAGAGAGGGGAAGAGAGAGAAA
This sequence comes from Littorina saxatilis, assembly GCF_037325665.1. Taxonomy (NCBI): domain Eukaryota; kingdom Metazoa; phylum Mollusca; class Gastropoda; order Littorinimorpha; family Littorinidae; genus Littorina; species Littorina saxatilis. Next base: position 63,943,512 of record NC_090246.1, on the reverse strand, counting down.
GAGATAGAGAGAGAAAGAGAGAGAGAGAGAGAGAGAGAGAAAGAGAGAGAGAGAGAGAGAGAGAGAGAGAGAGAGAGAGAGAGAGAGAGAGAGAGAGAGAGAGAGAGAGAGAGAGAGAGAGAGCTTTCGAAAAAGAGTAAACAAAATAAGTAGAAGAAAATTGGGTTACATTCTCTAAGTTTGTAAAATGAAATTTGATAGCTTTTAGTGCTGAGTTCCTGTTTCTAATGTACTCTGGTGCCGAGAAGATATATATATCGATTGCGAAATAACAGAAGTGTTGTTGTCGTAGATGTCGTAGATGTTGTTGTTGTTGTTGTTGTTGTTGTTGTTGTTGTTGTTGTTGTTGTTGTTGTTGTTGTTGTTGTTGTGTTGGTGGTGTTGGTGTTCTAAATGTTTGTTTTTTTTAGCTGCAGTTGTGTTTTTCTCTTTTGTTTTTTTGTTTTTTTTAGATTTGTGGAATATACATGCTTGCCAAATTTTAAAAAGGCTTTAGAAAATATATTTCAATGTCAACAGCAAGGCATTATCGCCTGGAAAAGACGACGAATAACACAACGTTTAAATGGCCACAACACCAATTTAAATCTCACATGCTTATATGCATTAGCTCTCCTGGTGGATCTAGGCCAACTCTTGAAACACAATAATTAGCCTGGAAAGAAACAATTTCATTAATGGACCAATTTGTTTGGGATGTTTGTTTTTGCATTGGAAAACAAATGGGAGAGAAGGGAAATGGACAGTAACGGAAACAGTGTCGAAACGGCAATCGAAACGTCCCTCACCCTGAGATGAAGAAACAGGATACGTTATTGGAGCTGTCTTGCCCCAAAGGCATAGATAACATGCTTGGCTTTTTTGGCTCCAAGACAGATCTCTCTGCTGATCCAGGTTTTTTGTCCTTTTCCTTTCTCGTACCCAACAACCTTGAACTTATAGCCAGTCACTCTGAGTGCAAGGAACGACTACCAAGAAAATGTAAATCGGTGAAAAACTGTCATATACACGTAGTTCCATTTTAACAATCGGTTTTCAAACATAAGTTTTTGGGAGACTTGTGAAAGGTTCATGTCAGTACTAATGCCCGTACAGTAAGAGTAGTTATGAAAGTTCGAAGAAAGTGAAGTGAATGAAAAATAAACGTTAAACCTAAATACATTTCTTAGACGTGTGTGTGTGAGATTCCTATCAACATGTTTTCATTCAGTCACTTAAAAGGATCAATTGTAAAGTTCTTGGTCCGATTGGGAAGGACTTCACTCAGACAATCAAAGATTGGCATGGATTAAGGAATATTATTTATAAGCCTATGACATAATGCAACACATGTTATACGTCACCAGATAATTTGTGTTACTTTGCTTCTCAAAGTGCAATATCCCACTGATTTGCCAACAATGGAGAAAAAAAACCGATCCAAAAATCTGGAATTGCACAATGCCATGACGAATACGCTTGGCAAGGATGCCCCTTTAAACACCAGTGCAAAACGGTGGTCGGCTGCGGTGGTTCATGCGTGGAAAATAACCCGTGCAAAAAAACCGGTGTGGAAGACAACCAACAATCAACACGAGAGAGCATCGATTACATGGCTGATACACTTTTCATCTCAGGGGAGAGAGTTTGGAGTATTCTGTGCGAAGAGCTGTCCATAATGATAATAATAATAATAATAACAATAACAATAATAAATCCCTTTTCTATAGCGCAAGTCAAAGGGCTTTACAATTCCAACACACACACACACACACACACACACACACACACACACACACACACACACACACACACACAATGGAGAAGCTTTAAGCAACATAGGTCCTTACACTTCTAGCACCAAAACAGAAGCACATTAAATTCAACATAATATGTCACGCGATAATGTTTGCTTGTTGGAGGCAGATCATTTTACTCTGGATAAAACTTGGCTACCTAACTTTCAGTCTTCTTCTTCTTCTTCTTCTTCGTTCACTCAAACTTTCAGTCTGAAACCAACTAGCTGTCCATGCAGTGTCACGGTTCTTCCCCATCAAAGAAGGTCAGGGTCATTTCCTCTTCAAAAGAAGGTGATGGCTTCAGTGTTTTGGGGAAGCAGAGGTGATATTGCCAGTCAATACCGGTCACGTTTGCTTGATACAGTGGAACCCCAGTCTAGCGACCTTGAAAATGTTGACAAAAATCGGTTCTTATGGAGGGGGGTCCTTACAGAGGGAGGGGGCTGGGTCAGGGGGCCACAAAGAAAGTCAGATTTTCTTAAAAAAAAAGAAAACAGAAAAGTTTGAGTTGCTGACGACCGTTCCCTCAAGCAAACTGCTTCGATTTTATGTTTGACATTGTCCATGGTGTCCTCTAGTTCTGGTGCATGTACTACCCTGGCCAAGTTTCCTCTCAAGACATCAAAGAGACCGCCCCATAGGTTAAACTCCCCATAGGTTAAACTCGGTCACTGACCAGGGTGCAGGAAGTGTTTCCTCTCTCAGATATGAAAGGGGAACCACCTCTCATAGCTAAAACTGGGTCAATGACCCCTGGGAAGAAGGTCAGTGTCTATAAACAAGGCCACCCAGCTATCACAATGGACCTGCCTTTGATCTCGCCGCACACGCAGATCAGAAAATTCTTTTTCTGGCAGCCAGGAACCAATCCCAAACCTTTTCATTTACGTCAGAGTATGTTGTCTTCTGCCGCTTTGATCGCATTCGATCGGCATTGTCATCACTTTCCCACCTTTTCAGAATGTTTTCTTTGTCTTGGATAATTCTTTGAATTTGCGATTTTCCAACATCAAGACTTTTTGCAATCGCGATGGCAGTTTCTCCCTTTTTGTGTCTGTTCACAACATTCACTGTATTTTCGAGAGTTAAATATTTTATTTTATTTGTAGACGCCATGTCGATCTCCACTGCTCTTCTGTCCAAAGACTGTCTATTCTGACTGAGTTGAACGGTGTATGTTGGTCACGTGAGTTTGTTTTCTCGATGATTGGTTTGTGATGTTTACTCAGCCCACCCAGCCATCACACCTCTCAGCGGTTTAGTGCCTTTGCTTACGCGAGACGGTTATAACTGGTTATAACCGGTTTGTCAGTGATGCGTTACGCTGACTGAGAGTCTTGGCTTTGTCTGACAAAGTCGTTACACAAGCTCTTAGGTCGGTCCTTAGACGTTAGAGCGGTGTGGTCGCTACACTGGTGACAACTATATAAGGAATCACATCGGTTAAAAAAAAGGTCGTTGTGGCGGGGTAGTCGTTAGAGAGGGGGGGTCCTTGTGAGGGGTTCCACTGTACTGTATATTTGTCGATGGTATTGTTTGTGTTATTTAAACGCACGATTGTGTGTTCACACGACTTAGATATATTTTGTACTTAATCATTGCTGCTGCAGTAACATTGAATTAGTAAGTCTGCGTTAGTCATCATCTCTCCGACCCCCTCTTCCTTCCACCCACCTTCCTGATTTTCTTCCATATTGCATTGTAGTATAAATGGAAAGTCAAATCACATTTCCGTCCTCGTTTACCTCCTGTGATTCTTTGGTCATATTCTTTATTTTGTTTTACATTTCTTACAAGTGTATTAGTACTCTTTTGACCTTTGACAGCTCATGCAAAGTAATTCCTATTTAGATGTAAATATGTAACCACACTTAGTATAAGCTTACCTTGTTGTGTGGTCCCACCTGTTTCTGTTGTATTATATAATTATGCCACCTCAAGTGTTCGGAATAACAATCGTGTTAAACCAACCGCCTCACTCACTTGATTCAACTAAGAGAGCACCTCAAGGCTAAACGGCGAGGAAACTTGACAGCAGGGTGTTGCGCTATCAATTAAGACAACGGACTTTGCTCACAAATCCTTAGTTTCCATAAATAAACTGCACTATTAAACGACAATGCGCTCACGTGGATTTCCTGTCGTCGCCAGACAAACGCTTTTACGGCATCGAGGTTCTCAAGGCTCAGGTGGAACAAATGTGTGAAGGTCCAAAGGAACCATGTTAAAAGGTAAACTTTTTTTCTTCTATTCTCGATTGTACATTTCACCCTAGTTGGGCCCTGAACTTTTCAGTTGGCCTTCGTATTTACTGTCACCCATCTACTCAATCAAACACGTACCGTGTTCTGTGGGTCTTATTGTGTGTGTGTGTGTGTGTGTGTGTGTGTGTGTGTGTGTGTGTGTGTGTGTGTGTGTGTGTGTGTGTGTGTGTGTGTATGTGTGTGTGTGTGTGTGTGTGTGTGTGTGAGTGTGTATGTGTGTGTGTGTGTGTGTGTGCTTTGATTGATCACCTGTCGGTAAAAATGGATAGATTGTGTCGATCGCTCTCACTAAGTTAAACACTAAAATAGCATGTCTTAATGAAGTAAATGTGTTGGTGAGCTCAAGAGTTGTTGAAATGACTCCGAGAATCAGGCTTTGCTAGTTGGTACTCGGACTTTCCCCAAAAGAACCTCCTCCTCTCGCAACACAAAATCATACGAATGATGACGAATAAATAAAACAAATGATGCTGGAAATATCAAACAATTCTATTGTTACCCTCTTCCATCCTTTTTACATTTAGTCAAGTTTTGACTAAATGTTTTAACATAGAGGGGGGAATCGAGACGAGGGTCATGGTGTGTGTGTGTGTGTGTGTGTGTGTGTGTGTGTGTGTGTGTAGAGCGATTCAGAGTAAACTACTGGACCGATCTTTATGACATTTTTCATAAGAGTTCCTGGGAATGATATCCCCAGACATTTTTTTCATTTTTTCGATAAATGTCTTTGATGACGTCATATCCGGCATTTTGTAAAAGTTGAGGCGGCACTGTCACACCCTCATTTTTCAATCAAATTGATTGAAATTTTGGCAAAGCAATCTTCGACAAAGGCCGGACTTTGATATTGCATTTCAGCTTGGAGGCTTAAAAATTAATCAATGACTTTGGTCATTAAATATCTGAAAATTGTAATTAAAATTACTTTTTTATAAAACGATCCAAAATTCTTCATCATTTCCTCATTCCAAAAACATATAAGTATGTTATATTCGGATTAAATACTAGCTCTAAAAATTAAAAATATAAATATTATGATTAAAATGAAATTTCCGAAATCGATTTAAAAACAATTTCATCTTATTCCTTGTCCGTTCCTGATTCCAAAAACATATAGATATGATATGTTTGGATTAAAAACACGTTCAGAGAGTTAAAAAGAATAGAGATATAGAAAAGCGTGCTATCCTCCTCAGCGCAACCGCTACCGCGCTTTTCTGGATTGTTAATGTCACTGCCTTTGCCACGAGCGGTGGACAGACGATGCTACGAGTGTACGGTCTTGTGGAAAAAATGCATTGCGTTCAGTTTCATTCTGTGAGTTCGACTGAGCTTGACTAAATGTTGTATTATCGCCTTACGCGACTTGCTTTTTCTTGGACGCTTCCTTTGCTCGCGACAGCTTTGATCACTCAACGATCTACTACACGCCCAGTTCTACAGTCTCAACCGATTCAAATCAATAAATACCCCTGTTACAATATTCGTCCTGTTAGATTGAGCAATGCCACATTTCTTACAACTCTTGATTTTCTTGATCAAACAGTAGATTGAGACCAAAGGACTTCAAGCTTATCACGCTGAAAGTAAGCAAACGGAAGCAGAAGACGTCTTCTTTGGATGCGTGGAAATGGTTCCTCGCTGCTAAAGTAATCGTCGCCAGACAGTTCAACATTTGCTTTGGTTGAAAGAAAATGGCGCACTGACGTGGAGATCTGAACGTGCAGGTCAAAAATCTTTCCTTCTCGCAGTGATTCTCTATCTCTCTGTCTGTCTTTCTGCCTGTCAGTCTGTCCGACTGTCTGTCTGTCTGTCTCCTCCCCTCTCTCTCTCTCTCTCTCTCTCTCTCTCTCTCTCTCTCTCTCTCACACACACACACACACACACACACACACACTCGCACACACACACACACAAACACACACACACACACACTCACACACACACACACACACACACACACACACACACACACACACACACACACACACACACAAACAAACACACACACACACATAAAACACATTTATCGGCAGACACACTTCCATTCCGCTCTCGTTAAAACTTGTTCACACAAAAACAAAGGACTTCCGGTACCATATACAGTATCAAAACGTCAAGCAGATTATGACAAACACGGTAAGCACAGATGACAGTTCAAAGTAATAATGCAGTGTTCCTCATCATATTCCTGCAGCTGCTACCAATGATAACTAGGGTGATAGTGATCTCGACAATCTGGTCTCTAGTAAAAACAAATTCGAAGCTAATGCGTGTTTACAATGAATACTTAATATATATATACTTACACTCCTATGTTAAAATTATGCGTATTGTGTAACACCGGATTAACACTTTGAGCAGGGACATTTCTTCAAAGAAGGCATGTGTGGGGCATCAGTCTTCAGGTATTGCACGTGTGTGTGTGTGTGTGTGTGTGTGTGTGTGTGTGTGTGTTGTGTGTGTGTGTGTGTGTGTGTGTGTGTTGTGTGTGTGTGTGTGTGTGTGTGTTGTGTGTGTGTGTGTGTGTGTGTGCGTGCGTGTGTGTGTGTGTGTGTGTGTGAGTGTGTGTGTGTTTGTTTGTGTGTGTGTGTGCGTGGATGTGTGTGTGAGTGTGTGTGTGTGTGTGTTTGTGTGTGTGTTTGTGTGTGTGTGTGTGTGTGTGTGTGTGTGTGCGTGCGTGTGTGTGTGTGTGTGTATGTGTGTCTGTATGTGTGTGTGTGTGTGTGTGTGTATTGTTTGAAGTAGAGCGACAGAGAGTGAAGGGGAGGTAGATAGATAGATAGATAGATAGATAGATAGATAGATAGATAGATAGATAGATAGAACGAGAGAGAGAGAGAGAGAGAGAGAGAGAGAGAGAGAGAGAGAGAGAGAGAGAGAGAGGCAGAGAGAGAGAGAAAAAGAGAGAGAGAGAGGGAGAGAAAGATGGAAAGAGAGAGAGAGAGGGAGAGAGAGAGAGGGAGAGAGAGAGAGAGAGAGAGAGAGAGAGAGAGAGAGAGAGAGATAGAGAGAGAAAGAGAGAGAGAGAGAGAGAGAGAGAGAGAGAGAGAGAGAGAGAGAGAGAGAGAGAGAGAGAGAGAGAGAGAGGGAGGGAGAGAGAAAGTCCTCCTCCCCCTTCCTCCGCCTCCGCCTCCTCCCCAGATCGAACATTGCCACTTCGCTGAACCTACTTCCCAGACGATCATATCAAAACATGATTATATCGGTTAGACAGACAGCTAGTTTGCGGTGTCAGACATTGACCATATTTCTCGGACTAGACGCCCCCCTCACCGTCTGGACAGTTATCTTGTTCTGATTAACCCTCTCCTCCTTACTAAATTAAGTCACCTGTCTCGGATATCTACTACATATTGAACGTATCCCTTTATCTATACACATACTAGCAGTGAGAAGCTGGGCATTTTTCTGAGACTAGTCGGGGGCCCGGTAGCTCAGTTGGTAGAGCACTGGACTTGTGATCGGAAGGCCGCTGTTCGAAATCGGGCCGGGACGGACACGGGTCAACTTTATGTGCAGACCCAGAGACGGAAGCCATGTCCCACCCCCGTGTTACCACAATGGCACGTAAAAGACCTTGGTCATTCTGCCATGAGTGCAGGTGGCTGAATACACCTAAACACGCAGACACCTGGGTAGCGCGACTCCGTTGCTGCTAGCTTTTTACTGGGAGGAAGCGACTCAAATTTCCACGCGATGGGACAATAAAGTAATGAAAATGAAAATGAAAAAATGAAAAAGTGATGGAATGAAGGAAGAAGCGACAGGAGGGGTGGGGTGGTAGGCTAGGTTGGGGAGGGGGCGTTGCAAGAGTGGTTTGAGAGATAAATGTTATCCCGATCATTTGTCTCAGAACTGTGTTTCTCATTTCTCAAAAGTATGTCTTGTGCGTTGTAAGTTACACAAACAAGTTGAACAAAATGCCATTCTTTCCATACCATCCCGAAGAAGGCAGTAACATGCCGAAATATTGATATAGATATAAACGTACCTAATTAGGTTACTGGTGTGTTTTCTTTTTATTTAAACAAACAAGTTGAGTCTTAATACTCTGTTAGACATTTTGGTTACCGAAACCATCTGGGTAGTTTTGAAGAAAAGCGTTTCTGCTTTGTTGACGCGGCAGAAAAAGGCCATTACTGTTATTGTGTTATCTCGTGCACTGTAATTGTATTGCTTTTCAACCTGAAATGACCCCAGGCTGTGTATTAATGGGAGTCAAATAACTTGATTATTACTTGTTTCCTGAAAAAGTTGTTACCGGATCCTCGCCAATGATTACTTTATCCATGTCAACTAATGTAGTTATTTGATCCTGTCGATCACTACGTTAGGACCAGTAAATAAACATGTAATTACTGGCTGCAATTCATTTTAGCCCAAGCAGCTATTTCGTATCATAAACGAAAATAATTAAAACATAGTTTTTTACCATCAATAACCTGCCCGGAAAGCCTAATATGATGTGTGAGTGGCTGAATTTGACTAAAGAGGTGACGTGGGGTTTCAGTGAAAAATGACCGTTTGACTCCACTCCTCACTGACTGTTTGCATGAGTTTTCCGAGTGAGTCTCTCTTGGTTTCAAGTATAGTATGACCGTTTGACGGCAGCCCCCCTCCGCCCCAAAAAGCACGCCTCCCTCCCCTCCCCCTCCCCCATCCCACCTCTCCACCCCGCCCTGCCCCCTTCTGTCCCGAATATGACGGCTTACTAGTGCCAAAACCTTATAATTGTAATTATCAAGGGAAAATTAGTAATTTTCCCTTGATAATTACCATTTTCACGTGTTTATTACTAATTTTGAATAATTACTAACGTTCACCTGTTAATTACTCATATTTAGCTTTGGCTCACTTCCTGACGGATTGCTAGTGCCAAAACTAAAAATTAGTAATTTTCCCGTGAAAATGAGTAACTAACAGGTGAAAACAGCAACTGACAGCGTTAATTAGTAATTATCACGTGATAATGGGTAACCCCAGGTTTTGGCACTCGTAAGCCGTCATAGGGCTTACTTGTGCCAACACCTCATAATTGTAATTATCAAGGGAACATTTAGTAATTTTCCCTTGATAATTACCATTTTCACGTGTTAATTACTAATTTTCCCGGGAAAATTACTAACTTTCACCTGTTAATTACTAATTTTTAGTTTTGGCTCACTTCTTGACGGATTGCTAGTGCCAAAACTAAGTATTAGTCATTTTCCCGTGAAAATTACTACTTATCCCGTGAAAATGAGTAACTAACGAGTGAAAACAGTAACTGACAGCGTTAATTAGTAATTATCACGTGATAATGGGTAACCCCAGGTTTTGGCACTAGTAAGCCGTCATACCCGAAGCCTACAAAAATCCCCCGGCACTCCCACTCAACCCCCTTTTTTTCCCACCATCCATTACAAGTCCGCCTTTCACTGCCGTCTTGAGTCTCTGGCAGTTAGAGCGGCAAGCAGTTGAGCGGATGCAGAGCAGGCTCAGAACTCAATGACAAAGAACAGTGTTTATTGTGTCTATCGG
>NC_090246.1:63921447-63931447 GCF_037325665.1 Littorina saxatilis | reverse complement strand
TCACAGATAAGAAAAGACAACGGTGGTCAACGGGGTGCGTACGACATGGTGCACTTAGCTTTATCTCTGCTGCTGCTGCTTAGCCGGTATGCTGGTTAGCCGGTTCGCTGGTTAGCGTGTCCGCTGGTTAGCCGGTTCGCTGGTTAGCCGGTCCGCTGGTTAGCCGGTCTCCTGGTTAACCGGTCTCCTGGTTAGCGTAGCTTCAACAGGTCCCGCCAAAGTCAGCCGTGCAGACGTTACAGGAACACGTAACAAAGCGAAGCGAAACGAACGGAGGCTCAAAAGCCTATGATTGTACTCTCAATGGAAGCAAAGTCCGCCTCCTCCCTGGAACAGCCTCTGTTCGTCAACAGTGACCAAAAACCTCCAGAACCCCTTGTCGAATCCTTATGCGAAAGCCATCGCCGACGAAGGAATGTTGACGACTTGTCCTCAGCAAAATATGTGGCAGTGTGAAGGAAATAACCGGTGGAAGCTCCCCTAGAGTGCCGAATACAATATTCGGTGAAAAACCATCATACTCTAGAAACTGTGTATTAGATCCTTCCCCTTCTGCCGCTGGGTGTCAAGTGCCGTCCTCGAGTCTCTGACAGACCACCTAGCCAAATACACGTGACTGACCTTGTCACCAAACCAGTCCAGCTATACACAATTCTGCCTCCCCAAGCAGAAAAAAGACACGAGAAACTCAATCCCTGAAAATCCCGTGTGCGCTGTCAGCGAAAAACCGTCAGCCCTATGACAGCAGAAACCCCCACTGTGAAACTCGTGCACTACAAAACATCCGTGCTAGTTGAGCACTGTCAGCAAACTCTGCTGTAGCCCAACATCACGTACAGGCGCTTTCTATCATAATCGACCAAGAACAGGCACTCCACCGAGTGACACTTTCCTGGTCTCTGTCACCCGATCGTGACACACCTCCCCTCTTCAAGACGAAACCTCGGTTTCGCTCACAGTCATGTTCTCCTCTACAGCCCGAGAGAGAAAGTCAGCTCCAACATTGTTGGCGCCCGGAATGACGCGTACCGTGAATTGGTACGGTTGGAGAATCAACGCCCAGCGCATAAGTCTGGCGTTTGCCAACCTTGCAACCTGAAGATATTGCAGAGGTTGATGGTCCGTCTCCAGACAGAAAGGTCGTCCTCAAGAACGAGCAACCCCTCGTTTCACCCCTGATAACTGCAACCTTCTCTGTCTTCTTGTCTTTCTGGTCTTTGTTCTTCTCCCCGTAGGCTGTCCTCTCTATGTAGGCGCGCAGCAGGTTGGCGTGGTACAGGCGTGCTTTCCCGTTCATGACGATCCTGTAGTCGTTCTGGCCCACTTTCGCTGTCACCTCAAAAGGTCCTTGCCACTGCAGTTGTAGCTTGTTGTGTTTGACAGGTAAAAGTAGCAACACCCGTTCTCCAATCTTGAAGCTGCGCGGTCGTGCCTTGCGGTCGAATCCTCGCGCGTAACGCTGTGCTGCTCTCCCCAGGTTCTCTTGAGCCAGTTTGCAGGTCTCTTCAATCCTGTTCCTGAGTTCTACTATGTAGGTCGCTGTCGTCTGCACCTCCTCGTCAGCTTCTTCGTCTGTCCAAGCCTGACGCAGGATAGCCATGGGACCGCGTACCTGTCTGCCGTACAACAACTCAAATGGGGAAAAGCCCAAGCTCTCCTGAGGAACCTCGCGGTATGCAAAAAGCAATGCTGGGATGTACCTGTCCCACGTGCGTGGTTTCTCCTGAGCTAGTTTCCTCAGCATGGTCTTCAAGGTGCCATTGAACCTTTCCACCAGTCCGTTGCACTGAGCATGGTAAGGAGTGGTGAAGTGCTGCTCCAGTGATAGCAGTCGTGCTGCCTCCGCCATCACTCCTCCCGTGAACTGCGTGCCTCTGTCGGTGAGTACCTCTGATGGAATTCCCAGCCGGGACCACATAGTAACCAGAGCCTCAGCTACTCGCGTGGCTTCAATCGATTTCAGAGGGATCGCCTCTGGGTATCGAGTAGCGTAGTCCACCATGGTCAAAATGTATCTGTTTCCGTCCTCAGACGCAGGCAAGATGGGCCCGATGATGTCCACTGCCACCCGACGAAAGGGTTCGTCGATGAGCGGCATCTTCTCCAAGGGGACCTTCCTCACCCTTCCTTTGGCAACCACCTTCTGGCACTTATCGCAGGACGCACAGAAACGTCGGACATCCGTGCAGATGCCTGGCCAGTAAAAGTGGCGCCAGACACGATCCGTGGTCTTCTTGGTACCAAGATGACCTCCCAGAATCGAGTCGTGTGCCGTTGCCATGACACCCTCGCGAAACTCGCGAGGCACGACAACCTGTTTGAATGTACCTTCTTGGTTGCTGAACTCACGGTAGAGCAACTTCTTGTCCCTGAGGAACTTTGACCTCCCACGCTTCCCGCTCAGCTTCACCTTCCCCGACTTCGCGTGCTCCCGAGGAGTCGCTAATGTCGGATCAGATGCCTGAGCCTTCGCGAGAAGCGCGGGGGTCACGTTCCCCAGGGCAGCTCGTGCAGCAGGTAGGGGTTTGAGAGGTTTGTCCTCTCGCTCCGCCTGTGCCCGCGTGAGCACTGAAATGACGTCGGGAGACCGATAAACGGGAACCTCCCTGGTGACGCCGTCCACAAACTGAACCCGGTTTCCAATGAGCAGGTCGCATGGAGGATCGTCCATGACGACGGCCACAATGGTCCCCGTGAACAACGGTGTTACGACCTTGATCACTGCCGTGTTCAAGTCGTAAGCGTGAGATGCCTCGGCCATTCTCACTCTGATGCTGTCTCCTGTGTAGGCCATAGCTGGAACTAGACTCGCCCGAACCACTATCATGTCTGCCCCTGTGTCCCGCAGACCTTCGCCCTTCACTCCGTTAACGTAGACGTTGCAGTGGGGCTGGAAATGTTTCCTGGAGCACGGAACGCAGAGTTGTGGAATTGTGCATGAGCTCGTGACGTCCCTTAACTCCTCACTGCCAACAAAGTGTACGCCCTTCTGGTCAGCCTGTCTTCTGTGGCAGTCCTTCTTCACGTGGCCCCGCTTGTTGCAGTAATAACACTGGATGTCAGTTCTGGAACTTGATCCTTTGTGTCCCTGATCGTCCTTCCCGTCCTTGGGTCCTGAAGAGCCTGAATTTCCCGATTTTCCCGGCCGTGAGCCTGAAGATTTGCCGGAGATCGCCTGGGCGTCCTCGTGTACTCTGATCCAGTCGGCTGCCTCCTGAGTAGTCTTTGGCTGGTGTTCCTGCACGAAGGTCACCACCTCAGGTCGCAGGCTGGACATCAGTTGTTCCATGACAATGAGGTCGGCAAGGTCGTTGACGGTCCAGTCCTTTTCGGCCATCTCCACCCAGCGCCGCAGGTAGAGATTAAGGCGTGCCACAAACTGATGACTCAGCTCGCCGCTCAGTCTCTTGCTGTTACGCAGACGTCGTCGGTAGGCTTCAGCAGTCAGGTTGAAGCGCTGGAGTAACGCCTTCTTAAGTGCCTGATAGTCTCTCGCCTCGTCGTCATCCAAAGCGTTGTAGAGCTGCAATGCGCGTCCTTTTAAACAGGTGCTAAGGCGGCTAGCCCACGTGGCCTCTTCCCACTTCTGGTCAGATGCAATGCGCTCAAACCGGCGTAAAAAGTCGTCGAGCTCGTCCTTGTCATCGTCGAACGTCGGCAGTCTCGTACGGTCGGCAACAAACGTCGGCGCGCTAGCCTGAGTAAGCGTACCCTTCTCGGCCTGTAGCCTAGCTAGCTCTAGCTGGTGATCGCGATCCGCCTGTTCCTTCCGGTCTAGTCTGTCACGTTCGTCTTTCTTTTCCTGTCTGTCAAGTTCGGCCTGTCGTTCGGCCTGTCGTTCCCTTTCTTGTCTGTCACGTTCGGACTGTCGTTCCTGTCTCTCAAGCTCGTCTTTCTTATCCTGTCGGTCACGTTCGTCTTTCTCTTTCTTTTCTTGTCTGTCTCGTTCATCTTTCTCTTTCCGTTCTTGTCTGTCACGTTCGTCTTGTCGTTCCTGTCTCTCACGTTCGGCCTGTCGTTCTTGTCTGTCAAGCTCTTCTTTTCTCGTCTGTCGCTCTATGTCTTCCTTACGTTCTAACTCCTTGCGCTTAAGCAAACTACGCGCTCTAACGCGTGCGTCTCGCTCTGTCTGTTCCTCGCTACCAGGAGTCTCAAAAGTTAATCTCTTCGTAGGAGATCCCCCTGTAGCCATGGTTAGTTTAGCAAAGCTTTATCACAAAAGTAAGTCTAACGCAGCTATAGCTAGAACACGCGGTGATGAAAGCGATGGATACAAAAATCCAGCAACCAGAAAATGCAGAAGAAAAATCCAAACGGTGTAGAACAAATCGCGTAGCCTACTTTATGGCTGCTTTTTGCGGTGAAACAAAGTGTTTCCCACAGCCGTGGCCTACTTTATCGGCTGCTTTTTGCGGTGAAACAGAGTGTCTCCCACAGCCTTGGTTAGGACAGAAGTCCTCGGACCCTTCCCCCCCAAAATTCCAACAAAGTCAAAATATGGAGAAAAATCCAAGTAAAACAAGACGGTAGAAATGTAACCTGTTACAGAATGCGAAACAACAATGTAGAGAAAACTGAGTAAAACGAATAACAAATCCGCTAACCCCGCTCAGCTCTCTGCAACGGAAAACTCTGAACGTATAACAACAAAGATTCACAAACAAAGGAAAGGGAGGTAATCACAGTTAGCGCATACAATAGCTCACAAATTACAATTTACATTTCCTGCAAGATGTGAATCGCTTAAGGTGTGGTATATGATCAAAACTATACAAAAAAGGGTAGCACCAAGCAGAAAATAAGTCGAGCACTGACGAGATTATCTGCTCTTAGTTATCCTTAATTGGTGGGTCTTTATCAGTTGGAAATTAACTGAGTAAATCCCGGACGAGCCCCCATGTGTCACGTTTCAATATATCACTTAAGGTGATTATGAACCGGTTAATTACTACTAATTAACTAACCACACCACGATCCACTCTCGCAGTCATACAATTAAATAGAGTCAACAAAAGTATAAGTTTCAGACGCCTGTTTATGTATAAACTCGCCACCTCCCTCGAGCCTTCACTCAAAATATGTTCCTTTTACGTTCTCAACACGTAAAAAACCCGTGATCACTGACAAAATGCCAGTAGTATAAAGAAAATTATAGTAACACGCTGATCCCGTGTAAATACAGTCAAATGAGAATGTTCTGTTCAAAAGCTCTAGTTCATGCAGGGGTCACACACCCCACGTTGTCACTACTCCAATGAAATCACAGATAAGAAAAGACAACGGTGGTCAACGGGGTGCGTACGACATGGTGCACTTAGCTTTATCTCTGCTGCTGCTGCTTAGCCGGTATGCTGGTTAGCCGGTTCGCTGGTTAGCGTGTCCGCTGGTTAGCCGGTTCGCTGGTTAGCCGGTCCGCTGGTTAGCCGGTCTCCTGGTTAACCGGTCTCCTGGTTAGCGTAGCTTCAACAGGTCCCGCCAAAGTCAGCCGTGCAGACGTTACAGGAACACGTAACGAAGCGAAGCGAAACGAACGGAGGCTCAAAAGCCTATGATTGTACTCTCAATGGAAGCAAAGTCCGCCTCCTCCCTGGAACAGCCTCTGTTCGTCAACAGTGACCAAAAACCTCCAGAACCCCTTGTCGAATCCTTATGCGAAAGCCATCGCCGACGAAGGAATGTTGACGACTTGTCCTCAGCAAAATATGTGGCAGTGTGAAGGAAATAACCGGTGGAAGCTCCCCTAGAGTGCCGAATACAATATTCGGTGAAAAACCATCATACTCTAGAAACTGTGTATTAGATCCTTCCCCTTCTGCCGCTGGGTGTCAAGTGTGCCGTCCTTGAGTCTCTGACAGACCACCTAGCCAAATACACGTGACTGACCTTGTCACCAAACCAGTCCAGCTATACACAATTCTGCCTCCCCAAGCAGAAAAAAGACACGAGAAACTCAATCCGTGAAAATCCCGTGCGCGCTGTCAGCGAAAAACCGTCAGCCCTATGACAGCAGAAACCCCCACTGTGAAACTCGTGCGCTACGAAACATCCGTGCTAGTTGAGCACTGTCAGCAAACTCTGCTGTAGCCCAATATCACGTACAGGCGCTTTCTATCATAATCGACCAAGAACAGGCACTCCACCGAGTGACACTTTCTTGGTCTCTGTCACCCGATCGTGACAGAGAGAGAGAGAGAGAGAGAGAGAGAGAGAGAGAGAGAGAGAGAGAGAGAGAGAGAGAGAGAGAGAGAGAGAGAGAGAGAGAGAGAGAGAGAGAGAGAGAGAGAGAGAGAGAGAGAGAGAGAGAGAGAGAGAGAGAAAGAGAGAGAGGGAGAGTGTACAAGTTGGAAATCATTAGCTATGAACGAAAGTCTTACACTGATTTTTCTTAAAAGTTAAGTTTAAGCAAAAGGTTCATGAATAATTAATGTTAAATCTCTTTAAGTTAAAATGTTGTTTTACATATCATATATAATGCATGTTATGATTTTGCGCACATAACTTTATCTTGTCTGATTAAACGCCCCAGAATTATGCGATTGGCAACAACAAAAAAAGAATATGAAAATTATTCAAACAGAAATACATTATAAAGATTACAAGCATTTACTAGCACAGGGGTGTACCATAACTTTTTTTGCTACCGGCCAGGGGGGCCGGTAAGTCAAAATTTGAACCGGCCCCCCCAAATTCCAACCGGCCCCCAACCAGCCGGGATTTCCAACCATATAAACGGCTCGTAGATCGCGCGTTGGCGGCGACAAACACACACAAACCTACATTTACACAAACAATGCTCACATGCTTATTTTAAATGGCACAAACAAACACAAGACATAAACAAACTTTGTATGTTTGGGGTGCTTTAATTATTCACTATGGTTCAATAGCAAAGCAAACAGTAAAGTATCAATTCAATGAAGAAAACATTTTATCAAATCAACATTCACCCACTCACTGTCACACAGTTAACCTCACTCTTAGTAGTCAAATGCACACCCTCATAATTATATAGTCATACAATTAATCATTTACATGCTAAGGGAAACAATCACACACAAGTCATCCCCTTTCTCAGTGTCACACAATCACACATTAACTTTCACTCTGTCTCGTAATTGCCAGTCTTAAAAAGTTGCAGAATCTTTGGCACATCTAAATCTCTAAACACAAATGTATCTCCTGGTATCACATTCTGATCACAAGTTCGACACACAGCACAATGCATCTCCTGTTTCTTGTCGTCGTACACGAGCCATACTCTTTCTTCGCCGGTATCTGTCCTCTTCCATCTTTCCTGCCATTGTCTCTGCCGTGTTTCGTTTTCATACTGTCTCTTTTGACCTCTTTTTTCATCGTCCGTTCTCTGTTGTTTTTTTTTTGCGGCGTCAGTGTCAATACTTCTCCACATGTTTACAAGCGTGTGTACAGTACCGTGGCGACGTTTGAATGCGAGTGGGGAACTTCCGGAGGTAGTCGCGTTAGACGCGAGAAACATGGCGTCCAATATCATAGCAGACGAACCGCGCGAGATCTTTGTTCATCGAAATTTGAACCCGCCAGGCGGGCGATTTCAGAGGAATTTCGAACCCGCCCGACGTGATTTGAACCCGCCGGGGGCGATCGGGGGACCGCCAAAATTCACCCCTGCTTGCAGTAACTGAAATAAAGTTAAAAACATCACAGCAGTCTATAGTCTATTCAAAATTCAATTAAAGTGTTTAAAAGATGCAGTATTGTTCGGTAAACTAGAAAAGATCAGACACATGTACGCTTCCCCTAAATATTCATAATAATTTCATTCTAGGTCATTGCAATGTCTGCAATGCACGCTGCGTAACGGTCGTTGCACTGTTTTAGCCTGATATTTTAATGCATCACAACCAGACGTCATACATCCCCATCAAATCAGCTCACATGGCGCAACACGTGAGGTGAGAAAAGTGGCACATGATACCTTACACCATAATTATTAAAGCGACATGATCGACACGACACCTTTTGCATGGCCCCTCTAAGTGCTTTTTAAGCATCACATTCGACCTTACAAATTACCTTTCTTTCCGGGTTTACAATCAGGCAAACAAACTACTTATCGATTGGTGCTTTGACATGAAATATGAGCAATCTTAAACTTGGGCTCAATCAATCAATCAATATGAGGCTTATATCGCGCGTATTCCGTGGGTACAGTTCTAAGCGCAGGGATATTTTTAATTTTTTTTTCCAATTGTTTTTATGCAATTTATATCGCGCACATATTCAAGGCGCAGGGATTTATTATAGGACTCCTACCTATACAACAGTAAAAGCTAAGCTGCTGCTCTCCGTGCAGAAAAGAAATGTATTACTCTTTATCTGAATCAGATTATACTTCTCCTTGTCAATGTACACACATACTGGCTTAAGCATATATCAGTGGATACATACATATTGCAGTCCGAACGAAATTAAGAGAAACAATCAACCCTAAGTTGACAAAAATAATCTTATTAAAAGTGAAAACAAAAGCAACGAAGTACAGATCAAACAATGTGAAACCAATAAAACACAATAACACAACAACGAATGCTGCTCTATGTTGCAAGCTCACCCTGAAATATTGCAAACACATAAGTCACCATTTCGCATTTGCGTGTGATGAAGATGTGACATTTTAGATATTGACATTTCTGTGTCAGGAAATTCTGTGCAGTTGCCATTAGCCTTATAATAAAGAAGATAGGAAACGCATTTCCCAATTCTCCGACGACAAGATGGTCCAGCCATGCATCGAGTCATTGTTCACTGGATACCACACACGAGAATCGTCTTCCTGTTCGTATTCTCTCGTAGTACTTGTACTTCATTTCATAGCTACAACGTTGTGTTGGTAGAAGAGCTATTCATGTGGGTCAGAAGGAACTGCTACTCCTGAATTTGTCTCTTCCTTACAGAAATACTCATTCTCGTGAAGACAGTTGGGCTCACCATTTCAGATCTGGTCAGGATGTTACATGGGATACGAACATCCTTCCACTTGGTCACACACTTCTTCTTCTTCTTCTTCTTCTTCTTCTTCTTCAACCGTGGCTCTTAGGAAAGGCCTATACCGCGTCATGGCGTGACAGTCCGCGTGTTTCCTTCCGGTTTACTGATCATGTTCTTCGGTTCCTTTTTACATTTAGTCAAATTTTGACTAAATGTTTTAACATAGAGGGGGAATCGAGACGAGGGTCGTGGTGTATGTGTGTGTGTGTGTGTGTTTGTGTGTGTGTGTGTGTGTGTGTGTGTGTGTGTGTGTGTGTGTGTGTGTGTCTGTCTGTCTGTCTGTCTGTCTGTCTGTCTGTGCGTGTGTGTGTGTGTAGAGCGATTCAGACCAAACTACTGGACCGATCTTTATGAAATTTGACATGAGAGTTCCTGGGAATGATATCCCCGGACTTTTTTTTCTTTTTTTCGATAAATACTTTTGATGACGTCATATCTGGCTTTTTTGTAAAAGTTGAGGCGGCACTGTCACACCCTCATTTTTCAATCAAATTGATTGAAATTTTGGCCAAGCAATTTTAGACAAAGGCCGGACTTTGGTATTGCATTTCAGCTTGGTGGCTTAAAAATTAATTCATGACTTTGGCCATTAAAAATCTGAAAATTGTAATATTTTTTTATTTTATATAAAACGATCCAAATTTACATTCATCTTATTTTACATCATTCCCTGATTCCAAAAACATATAAATATGTTATATTTGGATTAAAAACAAGCTCTGAAAATTAAAAATATAAAAATTATGATCAAAATTAAATTTCCGAAATCGATTTAAAAACAATTTCATCTTATTCCTTGTCGGTTCCTGATTCCAAAAACATATAGATATGATATGTTTGGATTAAAAACACGCTCAGAAAGTTAAAACGAAAAGAGGTACGGAAAAGCGTGCTATGCAGCACAGCGAAACCACTACCGCGCTGAACAGGCTCGTCAGTTTCACTCCGTTTTGCGCAAGCGGCGGACTACGGT
>NC_090246.1:63901447-63916447 GCF_037325665.1 Littorina saxatilis | reverse complement strand
CATTCCCCTACCGGTACCATATTCAGTTAGCAGATTGATTGCACATAAGGTAGTGTCTGCATAGTGGAATCTACAGCACGGTTGAAATCGTTAAAACAAAAGTCAGAAATGCTTGAACGAAACAAGTTGTGCATGTTATCGGAAACTGCAGTTAGTTTTGTTCACCTACCTTGTTCAACAAAGCCGTTATGACATGCTGGACGGTGTAGCGTTCATTCTTTTCAGAAGCCATAAAAGGCGGTTTTTGAAGCTGTTTTAGTGGGTAAATAGACAAAAACACGATACATTTAATAACACCCTCAACGCCTTGCCTTCAAATTTTCAGAGTATTTTGTAACCAAGTGTGTTAAAATATAAAAAAAAATCTTAAGACATTATATAAACTAACAAGGGTATTATGCGACATGTCAAATCTAGTAGAAATCTTGATCTCCATTACAAAGTTATAAATCTTGTCCGGGGAGACGGCCCGGAGGCACTGTGACGAACTCATTTTTTAATCGAATTGATTGAAAGTTTTCGTCATAAAATCTTTGACCCGGCTTGATCATTGGATTGAATTTCAGCTTGGAAGCTTACACATTAATTCATAAATTCTTTATTAAAATTCTAAAAATAATAATATGATTTGAAATTTGGTTATCTTGAACTTTAAAATTGTAAATTCAGGGTAGTTTTTCTACTGCAATCTAAGCCTCTGATTTTGCAGAAGTTGCTCTTGTAAGCACTAGTCTCGGTGATAACTCGGTCTCAGTGTAAATCTTAGTTTCAAACCGACAGATTGATTTGTTTTACATCG
Source organism: Littorina saxatilis (assembly GCF_037325665.1). NCBI lineage: Eukaryota > Metazoa > Mollusca > Gastropoda > Littorinimorpha > Littorinidae > Littorina > Littorina saxatilis. The sequence continues at coordinate 63,915,648 of NC_090246.1, read as the reverse complement.
ATTCACGCGACTAATCTTGTTTGTTTCTGTTTTACTCTTCCAATTCCTAAATCACAAGCAGCAAGCTGAAACTGCAATAACGGTTTTCTGGTTTAACTGTGAGGAGAATAATACTATTTTTTCGTTGAAAAGGAGAACATAAAACATCAAATAATTTACAGTCAAAAAGCTATTGAGTACACACATGCGAAACCCTTTGTCTAAACCAAAGCCAACATTTAGTTAAAAATAAAATAAAAGTTTCCCCCACAAAAACGTGACACAACTCGTAAAACTCGTGATGCGGTATATCCCAACGGAGTTTCTGACATGAGAGTCCTTAAACAATTATAGTTCGGCAAGTTTGTACATTTTATTTTTTTCTCCCACGGGCGTCATGACGCAGGACTTCTGAAACACTTGCCATGGACTGGAAACTCTTTTTATCTGGATCCTCATTACATTTGCCACTCTGCGTCGGATTGAAGCTGTAGCTCAAATCCTCCATGCCATTGGGTTTATGCTAGTTCAACAGTGGTCAACGTAGTATTGCTTGTGCAGCTCTATCTATAAGTGTTAATGTTGGGAAAGTGGCAGTGATGATGATGATGATGATGATGATGATGATGATGATGATGTTTTCTCTGTTAAGTCTGTCTTGCTGCCGGTAAGTCTCTGCCTTTATTTAGGTCTTCTGTCTCTCTATCTTTGTGTGTCTGTATGTGTCTGTCTGTCAGTCTCCCTCTCTCTGTCTCTAAGCCTGTCTGTCTGTCTCTCGCCCTATCTCTGTCTTTAAGTCTGCCTGTCTGTCCGTCCCTCTGTCTGACTCTTTGACTATGTCTCTCTCTGTCTCTGTCTCTCTCTCTTTCTGTCTGTCTGTCTGTCTGTCTGTCTGTCTGTCTGTCTGTCTGTCTCTCTCTCTCTCTCTCACTCTCTCTCTCTCTCTCTCTCTCTCTCTCTCTCTCTCTCTCTCTCTCTCTCTCTCTCTCTCTCTCGCTATCTGTATGTCGTTGTCTCTCTATCTCTGTTTGTCTCTCCCTTGTTCTGCCACCCTTACACCCCTCTGTCTTTCTCCTCCTGCAGCAAGATTAATCTAATCTTTTAGTGATATATCAAAACTGGGACACATTTGTATCTTTTCAAGACGAAACATATCAATCTTGACTGAGAAGGTCCATGTGAAAGAAGCAGCTGTCAGCAAATCACAGAATAACAACAAGAAGAAAAGCAGCAAAAGCAAGAAACTATCCCGACACGGACTGATTCAACAACGACGGACCAAAAGAGAAGAAAACGAGGGAGAAAAACCGCACGACTCAAGGAAACTTAAGAAAAGCGGAATCAAAAGCGACAGAACACAATTGTTTGAAAAGAAAAGAAGTCCATCTGAGACCTATATTCCGACAGGGATGTCGTGAGAACATGCCATACGGCTCCAGACGAAAAGCCTGAGGAGAACGGTGGTGCTGTACATGGACATAGATTGCCATGCGAAGTTAGGGGCCGAGAATAATGAAGCAAAACACAACTTGTCAAAATTGAAAAGTGGCTTTCTGAATGAACGAGAGATGAGGCTTATTACAGAAAATCCTGAAAGCAATCTGTCTAGCACTCTTTACTCGTTGTTCTCAGTGTCGGAATTTCCGCTTCGGTTTAAAAAAGGACAATGCAGGAGGAGAGAACAGAGAGTTGTGTGTGCGTTTGAGTGAGAGAGTGAGAGAGAGAGAGAGAGAGAGAGAGAGAGAGAGAGAGAGAGACAGACAGACAGACAGAGAGAGAGAAAGAGAGAGAGAGAGAGACAAAGAGACAGAGAGACAGAGAGAGAGAGACATAGACAGAGAGAGACAGAGAGAGAGACAGAGAGAGAGAGACAGAGACAGAGAGACAGAGAGAGAGACAGAAAGACAGAGAGAAAGAGAGAGGGGAGAGAGAGAGAGACAGACAGACAGACAGACAGATAGACATACAGACAGAAAGACAGACGGACAGACAGACAGAAAGACAGATCAACAGACTTAGAGAACTGATAAAAAAAAAGCAAATTGAGATTGACGTACATCTGCAAAACAAAACTAATTGGTAACACAAAAAAGAAAACAAAAGAAGAAATACGCAACAGAATCATTTTAAATATTCAAATCCTGTTCTATTTTTGTAACATTCTTTCTCTGCCTTTAATACCATGTGCAGATTTCAATAATAACGTGGTTAGCAACGCTGACAGTGACAACTCAGAAAATAAAATAACGTTCAAATGGAAATATGACAGAATTCATGAAACCAATATTAGCTTGTTTGCACAAGTTGACAGTTGAACGGAGACAAACTGCATTCGGGAAATGAGGATTTTCCAGTGTTTTCACATTTTTTTTCTCGCTGATGGAAGCTTTGAAAAAAGTCACAGAGCTGAGTATGTTGCGTGCAAGTTTTGTTCGACATCAACTCATCTTTCATGGGCATTCGTATAAATACGTACTATAAAGACGCTCTTTTTCAAGTTGGAAAAAAGCTTACATTGTCTCCCTTTTCCTCTGTCTTTCTCTGTCTGACTAACTGTCTGTCTGTCTGTCTGTCTGTCTGTCTGTCTGTCTGTCTGTCTGTCTGTCTGTCTGTCTGTCTGTCTGTCTGTCTGTCTGTCTGTTTCTCTGTCTGTCTGTTTGTCTGTCTGTCTGTGTGTTTTTATATTTAGTCAAGTTTTGACTAAATATATTAACATCGAGGGGGAATCGAAACGAGGGTCGTGGTGTATGTGCGTGTGTGTGTGTGTGTGTGTGTGTGTAGAGCGATTCAGACTAAACTACTGGACCGATCTTTATGAAATTTGACATGAGAGTTCCTGGGTATGAAATCCCCGAACGTTTTTTTCAGTTTTTTGATAAATGTCTTTGATGACGTCATATCCGGCTTTTCGTGAAAGTTGAGGCGGCACTGTCACGCCCTCATTTTTCAACCAAATTGGTTGAAATTTTGGTCAAGTACTCTTCGACGAAGCCCGGGGTTCGGTATTGCATTTCAGCTTGGTGGCTTAAAAATTAATTAATGACTTTGGTCATTAAAAATCTGAAAATTGTAAAAAAAATATAAAAATTTATAAAACGATCCAAATTTACGTTTATCTTATTTTCCATCATTTGCTGATTCCAAAAACATATAAATATGTTATATTCGGATTAAAAACAAGCTCTGAAAATTAAATATATAAAAATTATTATCAAAATTTTTTTTTCGAAATCAATTTAAAAACACTTTCATCTTATTCCTTGTCGGTTCCTGATTCCAAAAACATATAGATACTAGAATGAATACCCGCTTCGCCGGGTAGCCGGCTTCGCCGGGAAGAAGTACTTAGAGCCGTACGCCGGCTTCGCCGGGTCCGAACTATGGACCCGCCAAGCTTAGGTCCCTCCCAGATTCGTGGAATGGGAACAGCACGAAAATGATTCAGTGGCCATAATGCCATTCCTGACCATATCGAGTCCCATCCTTGTCGACGAATGTAACCGTGTTAATCACCTTTGGAGGCGAACTCCACTCAAACAGGACTGAGCAAGTTATGGCTTCTCAAAGGAAGGCCAGTACATAAATTTACACAAAAGCCGCCAGACCACATCACAAACAGAACTGAAGAATGCACAGGTGTTGCTTACATAGAGACACACACACTTACACACACACACACACAAACACAGAGAAGCCGTATCTATAGAGAGATAGATGACAGTGTATTTTTCGCGTGGCTATAAATTGATTCGACCTTTGCACTTTTACAGTGAGGATAATTTACGGGTCCAATTTACGTTCTGTACACTGCGTTGACCTTCTAAAAATAGGTAACAGTAACAGAACGCCGGGAATATCCGAAGACGCTCAGCGCAGTGGACAGCGCAGTGTAGTAACTTACAACTGAACGGGAAAGCCACACGAAGGAAGGGAGATAAACGCCAAACACTGGAGAAGATAAGGAAGAGTTACTTATAATGGTGAAATGAACCCAAAAACGAAAATGAGTTCAGCGCTGCGCGCTGAGAGCACGTGTTGAAATATCTCATCGATGATATTGTGTCCGGGGTGTAGCTGAATACGGTGTCCAAATTTGAAAAAGATCCACCGAGAACTTTGGCGTTGTGATGTGGTGTAGCGGCTATGGTGTGTCGGTATGGGGGCCCGGGTAAGCTGAGGTGGAACCAAAATAGCTGAGGTGGAACCAAAATCGGTTCCGCGCTGCGCGCTGAGAGCACGTGTTGAAATATCTCATCGACCAGGTTGTGTCCAGGGTGTACCTGAATATGATCACCAAATTTGAAACAGATCCATCGAGAACCTTGGCCGCGCATCGCGCACAGACACACAGACAGACAGACAGACAGACACTAGTCGTATATATATATAGATGATATGTTTGGATTAAAAACACGCTCAGAAAGTTAAAACGAAGAGAGGTACAGAAAAGCGTGCTATCCTTCTCAGCGCAACGAATACCCCGCTCTTCTTGTCAATTCCACGGGCACTGCCTTTGCCACGGGCGGTGGAGTGACGATGCTACGAGTATACGGTCTTGCTGCGTTGCGTTCCGTTCAGTTTCATTCTGTGAGTTCGACAGCTACTTGACTAAATATTGTATTTTCGCCTTACGCGACTTGTTTCTACTTGCTTATCATTAAATTTTATTAGAATTTTGTATTGGATTTAAGGACAGGTTCTAAAACAAGTCGCGTAAGGCGAAAATACAATATTTAGTCAAGTAGCTGTCGAACTCACAGAATGAAACTGAACGCAACGCAACGCAGCAAGACCGTAATACTCGTAGCATCGTCACTCCACCGCCCGTGGCAAAGGCAGTGCACGTGGAATTGACAAGAAGAGCGGGGTATTCGTTGCGCTGAGAAGGATAGCACGCTTTTCTGTACCTCTCTTCGTTTTAACTTTCTGAGCGTGTTTTTAATCCAAACATATCATATCTATATATTTTTGGAATCAGGAACCGACAAGGAATAAGATGAAAGTGTTTTTAAATTGATTTCGAAAAAAACAATTTGATAATAATTTTTATATATTTAATTTTTAGAGCTTGTTTTTAATCCGAATATAACATATTGATATGTTTTTGGAATCAGCAAATGATGGCGAATAAGATAAACGTAAATTTGGATCGTTTTATAAATTTTTATTTTTTTTACAATTTTCAGATTTTTAATGACCAAAGTCATAAATTAATTTTTAAGCCACCAAGCTGAAATGCAATACCGAACCCCGGGCTTCGTCGAAGAGTACTTGACCAAAATTTCAACCAATTTGGTTGAAAAATGAGGGCGTGACAGTGCCGCCTCAACTTTCACGAAAAGCCGGATATGACGTCATCAAAGACATTTATCAAAAAAATGAAAAAAACGTTCGGGGATTTCATACCCAGGAACTCTCATGTCAAATTTCATAAAGATCGGTCCAGTAATTTAGTCTGAATCGCTCTACACACACACACACACGCACACACACACACACATACACCACGACCCTCGTTTCGATTCCCCCTCGATGTTAAAATATTTAGTCAAAACTTGACTAAATATAAAAAGGCATAGCCTTAAACCTCTATCCTTGGAAAATAAAGTTCCATCTGTCTCTGTCTTTCTCTCAATCCGAGTCTCTGTCTCTCTCTATCTTTCTCTGTCTCTGTCTTTATCTGTGTCTCTCAGTCTCTGTCTCTGTCTCTCAACGGCCTACGCAGTAAACCATTCGTCCGCTCTCTCTCTCTCTCTCTCTCTCTCTCTCTCTCTCTCTCTCTCTCTCTCTCTCTCTCTCTCTCTCTCTCTCTCTCTTTCTCTCTGTTTTTCTTTCTCTATGACTCTCTCTGTCTCCCTTTGCCTTGCTGTCTCTGTTTCTCTCTCTCTCCCTCTCTCTCTTTCTCTCTCTCTTTCTCTCTCTCCCTCTCTCTCTCGCTCTCTCTCTCTCTCTCGCTCCTCCCCTCTCTCTCTCTCTCTCTCTCTCTCTCTCTCTCTCTCTCTCTCTCTCTCGCGCGCCCTCTCTCTCGCTCCCCCCTCTCTCGGTGCTCGATCGCGAGACTTGCTGCTAACAGAAAGCATTTGGAAAGCTCTCGCATTTTTGACAGTTATTCAGCTCTAACTCAACCATGTCTCCAGTTGTTGGATTCCCAACAGCTTTGGAAAACCTTTTTGGTGTCCTGCTGGCCGAAAACCGACTGACGTCTTGGAAATGCATCATTCGCTGAAAGGGAAAACACGACCATCGTTATCCGACTGTCTTCAACCAGCCAAGTCCAAAATGGCGACCAAGAACAACAACAACATACAGTAAACTCGTACAGACGAAAACCACCAAGCCAGCTTCGACGGGACCGAAAACGAGCCTCCAAGTGCACGGGAAAAGCGTGAGCGCGACAATGGGAGCAAGGACACCAACATTCCTGAGCCTGAATACACTGACACCGGTGAAACAGCCCGCAGCATTGAGTGTGACACGGTGTGTTCGGAGCAGAGTGAGGAAAGTGAAGACGAAAAGTTTACATTAAAGAAACTGTAGCCAGCGTCACAGACAGGTCACTACAACGTAGGCTGAAGGACTCCGACAGAAACAATTCTTTCCGTAAAGTAGTATTAGACTCGCGACATGGCAAGAAGCACCTCCTCCTTGAGTCTGACGACATTGTTTTGATTTTGGACTGTGCACTAGTAGGGAAAGACCTTGGGAATCATGCCATCATTCACTAGTTTTTCAAGCAGGATGAGAGGTACCTGCTGGATAAGGAAAAGACTTATCAGGAACATTCACACCAGGCGACCTGTGCAAAACAAACATTATTACGAAGAAATCGAGGATGCACGGGTGTCACTTTTGACTTTCACCAAAGCATTAACTATCTACATGGGCTAACTCTGCGAGACATATGCAGCGGGTAAATCAGAGATGCATTATAAAAAATTTTAAAAAAGGACAAAAAGAATAAATGAATTGCCTTCGAAAGGAACTGTGCAGTAATACATACCTGGCATGGATACCATGCTTGAGAAAGTCTGTAAATATTTCGTGTAAATACGTTCATTTTCAATACTTTATGTAAATATGTTCATTTGCAAATGTGTGCATTACCCATTGTCGAAAAGGCTTTCATTAGCTAAAGACATTAAACTTTCAAAGCGTCAAAGCGTCTCTCTCTCTCTCTCTCTCTCTCTCTCTCTCTCTCTCTCTCTCTCTCTCTCTCTCTCTCTCTCTCTCTCTCTCTCTCTCTCTCTCTCTCTCTCTCTCTCTCTCTCTCTCTCTCTCTCTCTCTTTCTCTCTCTAGCAGACACAGACAGACAGAGAAACATACACACATTGACTAAAGTGTCCTTATATCATAACGCTGATCCAAGTAAAATCGACCACACACAAAAAATGTAAGGTGAACACAAATACGACGACATCGCACGTAATGATGACACAAGATACCTACAGATTTAAACTGCACAATAATTTACCTAATTTACCGACATGTACCGGTGAAAAAGTGCTGTAAAAAATAAATAGAAACGTAGGTAGGTGAAGGCTAGGGCCCTGACGAACAACAAACAAACACACAATTACACTTCTTCACACACAAACAAGCTAGTTAACAGTACAAAACAGCAAGTGGTCCATTTTCGGGGCCTTCGCTTATACATTAAAAACAAACAAACAAACAAAAACAAAACAAAAAACACGCCAATTTTGAGGGTAGGTGTGGTGAAGGACATGTGACGTCATACCACAATCTTGCTCAAATCCAAGAAACCCATTTTTGAGCAGAAGAAACGCACATCTTCAATTACACGTGTGTGTCCGACTAGAACACCGTTGTATAGCATCTGGGCTATACCACTGAAAAACAAGAAATTCCTCCGATAGGAAAAACACCCCCGTCAAAGGGAAATAACCTTCTCAGTTGGTGGCAGTGAGAATGGTTATTTCCCTTTGACCAACGGGGGTGTCCGTCTATAAGTCGTTGTATAATTTTAATCCACCAATAACTCCCTAACCGTGTGTTTGACTGGTCCCAATTTTTGTAAGGACCGTTTCAGGAATGTATAGAACCTGTTCACCAAGTTTGGTGACGATCGGTCCGTTCATTCTTGAGATCTACTTGCGAACACAAAGACACAAACACCGCCACAAACACACAAACACATCGAGTGAAACCTATACACACCCCTATACCGGGGGTGTAAATACCCTTACCTGTTTGTGTTCAGTGTACATACAAATGGAGTGTAAAGCTACATAAACACAAGTAGGAGTAGGAAAGGAAGCGATGGACATTTTCCATTACTGACTATTCAGGCATAACGGACTGACACTTTACAACCGCAACATAATTGGCGATGCGTTTTCATGTCTCTGTTTTTATTCTACAAAGTCTTGGATGTGAACCGCAGCTGTGCCCGTTGGACCTGACATCGAACTCCTAGCCAAAGACTTCTCTTCGCAGCCTTTTCTTCCCTACAGCTAGCAGCCAGATCAAAATAATTACCGGTTAATGACCCTACATCTTGATGGAGGGGTTACATTACACTCGCAGACTGTAAGAGATGAGCGAGAGAGAGAGAGAGAGAGAGAGAGAGAGAGAGAGAGAGAGAGAGAGAGAGAGACAGAGACAGAGACAGAGACAGAGACAGACAGACAGACAGACGGACTGAGAGACAGAGAGACAGAGAGAGAAAAACAGAGACAGAGACAGAGAGAGAGACAGAGAGAGAGACAGAGAGAGACAGAGAGAGTTTGTGTGTGTGTGGGGGAGGGGGGGGCGGTGGGGGGGGGGGGGGGGCGAGGTCTCTCTACAAAACGCAGTATGGGAGGCCGACGGTGACAAGAAAGGAGAGAAGGGCTATTGCCCTCAACAAAGAAGGCACTCCGATTTCGGAGTTCTGTGATCAGCTTGTGACACCAAGGAATACTGCCTCGTAAGCGCAGTCCCTACCATGCAATTTTCTCCCTCTATCAACCGAATGCGGTAACCAAAGGCCGAGTTCTTTTACTTATCCACCCCTTTCTTCCGCTCATCTTATATCCCCTATACCCGACTCCATCCTAACCCCCCCCCCCCCCCCCAACTTCTGTAGCTTTCCAACTTCCAAAGCAGTGTCTTTGGTTTCGAGTTCTTTGAGCGACTTTTTTGTCTCCCTCAGTTCTGAATCATAATCAAAGAACGAAAGTTAAAACAAGTCGCGTAAGGCGAAATTACTACATTTAGTCAAGCTGTGGAACTCACAGAATGAAACTGAACGTAGTCCGCCGCTAGTGCAAAAGGCAGTGAAAGTGACGAGCCTGTTTGACGCGGTAGTTCATAGCACGCTTTACTGTACCTCTCTTCCTTTTAAGTTTCTGAGCGTGTTTTTAATCCAAACATATCATATCTATATGTTTTTGGAATCAGAAACCGACGAGGAATAAGATGAAATTGTTTTTAAATCGATTTCGGAAATTTAATTTTGATCATAATTTTTATATTTTTAATTTTCTTTCTCTCTCTCTCTCTCTCTCTCTCTCTCTCTCTCTCTCTCTCTCTCTCTCTCTCTCACACACACACACACACACACACACACACACACACACACACACACACACACACTCTCTCTCTCTCTCTCTCTCTCTCTCTCCACTTCTTCCCCTGCCATCAACCCTGACCCATCATTCCGTCATATTCGGGGACCATGTTTTCGCAGCCTCTTCCCGTCCAGGCTAGGCAGGCAGAGAACGATATCAACATTTACCGGCCCTCGATGCCTGATTAGATTGGATGATGGTGATGTTTTGGGGGTCTGCTTGTCTCAGTCAGACGCCCTTCGCCCCTTGCCAGTCAGCCTTTTTGCCATCCAGCCCTTGCCATTTCTGTATCCCCGACCTTCACTACAATAATCTGCAATTCACGGTTTTATTTGCTCATGTGCTTCCTCCTGCCAGCGGTTCAAGATAGTTAGGTTGTTGGGTCTGCAGCTTGTCTCAGCCATACACTCTTCACCCCTAACCAGTCCGTCTTTTAGCCATTATTTTCTTGCCATTTCTGCGACCTCCACCTCTATCTCTTCGTTTGTCCCTGCTCATTTGCTCTTTTCAGTGTCAACCAAAATAGCCTCCACCCCCCCCCCCCCCCCCCCCCCGCCGCGAATGATGGTGCTGCTCATGAGGCTGGTCGTCTTAATCAGTCGCCCTTCATCCCAAACTGTTATTGCTATTACCAAGACCTCCACCACAAGATCCACTTCACATTTCTCTCCTTCTTCTGGCTTCAACTCCTCAGTCCCACCCCCCCTCTCTCATAGAGTCCCAGAATGACGATTATGATGTAGTTGGGTGTGCTCTTTGCCTCAGTTGAATGCCCTTCACCTCTGACCTGTCAATATTTTGGCCATTCTTTTCTTGCCATTTCTCCGACCTGAATCACCATGTCCACTTCAGCCTAATTTTGTTTTTCGTATTAGGTCCTTGTGTATCCTCCTCTGACACCCCAATCAATCAATCAATATGAGGCTTATATCGCGCGTATTCCGTGGGTACAGTTCTAAGCGCACACACACACACACACACACACACACACACACACACACACACACACAACACACACACACACACACACACACACACACACACACACACACACACACGCACACACACACCAACACCCCGCGGATCAGGATGATCATGATTATTTTGAGTCTTCCCGTAAGAGATAGGCGTCCTTCATCTCCAGCTAAGTCAGTACTTTTACCGTTCTTTTCTTGCCAGTTCGTTCACTTTTTCTCTGTTTATTTGATCCCTCTTCCTCCACAACCCCTCACTCAAACTTCATTCCACCCCGCCTCTAGCGGCTCAAGATGACGATGGTGTTGTCGTTTGGTCTGCTTGTCAAGCAGACGTCCTTAACCTCAAGCCAGACGGTGTTTTGGCCATTCTCTTCTTGCCATTTCCGTGACGCCATCTCAACTTCACATTTCTCTTTGTTGTTTTGCTGCCTGCTACCAGCGGCAACAGACAATAACAATGTTGTCTTGATATCGTTCGACCCTTACCAGTCCGTCTTTTGGTCAGTGTCCCCTTGCCATAATTATATCCGACCTGTGTCGCTTTCTCCCCATTACGTTTTTCTCTGCTTAATTAATTCGTCCCTCTGCTTCCTCCATCACCCACCCTACCCCACCCCCTTCTCTGTTCTTCCCCCAGCGACCCAAGATGATGATAGTGATATTGTTGTGTCTGCTTAACTCACCCGTAACCATGCAGTCAGTCTTTTGTCGTTTTCCTTCTGCCGTTTCCTTGACTTGCATCAACATCCCTGCTTCATTTGCTCTCTCTGCCTCCTCCAACACCAACCAACCCACCCCTAGCGAATGATTATGATAATAATGTCTTTTTGGGTCGACTTGCCTCAGAGTCAGAGGCCCTAGCTTTACACTTACAAGTCAGTCTGTAGTCAAAGTCATATTGTCATGTCCCCAGCCCCTAACACAATCACCCCTTCACGTGTCTCTCTGCTCATTTGCTAGCTACTACCAGCGGGTCAAGATAAGGACTATGTGATTTGGTCTTCTTGTCTCACTCAGACGCCCGTCACTCCTAAACCAACAATTTGTCTTTGATTATCGCGACCTCTTCCACCATTCCCACTTAATGTTCCTCTTTTATACAGCATTGTTTTCACTACGATACATATATTTGTGTATAATGTGTAATATGTAAATATTCATAATTATGTTGTTGTTTTTCTCTACCTTTTTATTCTACGTGAATATCCGTGTAAATATGTGATTAGATTAGTCCCCTCTCTGTGCGAGGGCTGGTTGAAAAAGAGCTCGTTGTATTGCTTATGCCACAACCCTCGAAAAATAAAATTTGATTTGATTTGATTTGATTTGATTTGATCTTTGCTCATTTGTCGCCGACCCCACCACCGTCCCCCCCCCCCCCCCCCCCAACACCGATTCCTCGTGCCCGTTTTTTCAAAACTGTACTGCCTATTTTCGCCCCCCAACCACCCCTCCCCCCTCCCCTACGACCCCATCCCCTACGACCCCATCCCCTACGACCCCATCCCCTACGACCCCATCCCCTACGACCCCATCCCCTACGACCCCATCCCGAGCCGTTAGCCATTGAGCTGTTGTCATTTCTTCACACTCTTCTGTACCTATCAGCTTTCTTCGACCTCTTGCCTCCCACCCCCACCTGAATTCTAACCCGTGTTCCTACTTTACGTCCAACACAGTCGCCCGCCTCCCCCAAACTAGCAAACACACCGTGTCATACCCACCTCTGTTTCCACTCGCCCCTCAATCTAGCATTTCGTTGTCCTGTGTCTATACACCCGTGCCTTCCTGGACGTCATTCCTCAACCCCTCACCCTCTTTAACTTTTCCATCTCTTCACTCCAATCCCCCCGCCCCTGTCATGTGTGTCGTTCCTTGGTACACTCAACCTTTACCCACCTATCTTTCCCAGCTGTTTGACCATTCCATTTTCGAAGCCTCCATCCATCCCCCTGTCACCCCCCACACACACACACACACACACACACACACACCCTTCGCCCTCTCAATCTTTCATGTTTGTCTTTCCTTGGCACCAACCCCCATCCCCCTCACCCTCGAACTTCCAACTCTGTTCTTCCTTTCAATACCCAAAGACTCCATTCATCCCGCCCCGTCCCATCCCCTACCCGCCACCCCTACCCTACCCCCACATCTCCCTCAACCCGCTTCTCCCGCTTGTGTCTGTCATTCTTCGGTACCAATTTAACCCTTACCCCTCACTCACCCTCCCAACTTCTCTATCTGTTCCACCTTTCAATACCCCAAACCTCAATCCATTCCCCCACCGGGCCCTCCTTCCAGTTCGTCACCCTTCGGTACCAGAGACTGTAGACGGCGCAGCCAACATCCTATGTTACTGCGACGGGGACAAGACGAACCCAGACGGAATGAGACTAGACTGGACTCAACGAGGTCCCAACTCGATTAGGGTGTCCTTCAAACAAAGCCGGCAAGATTTACACTGTCGTTGGCAATTTGAGTCCCTCAGGTCGTGGAGCTGCCGGGGGTCTGAGGATCGTGAAGCCAAGGATTTGAAGCATGTCAGGAATGAACGACCATGTTGTTTAGACCGCAGGGTTTGTGGTTGTGACTTGATTGTGTGGACTGTAGCGCTGTGAGTGTGTGTGTGTGTATGTGGGCGGGGGGGGGGGGGGGGGGGGGGGGGGGGGGGGGGGGGGGGGGGGGGGGGGAAGGGGGCTTTTGTTTGTGGCAGCGTTGGGGCAATGGTGGTTGCTGACTAAAATCGGTGTTTATTGTGTTCCTATGTGGTCTGCATGTAGTAGCATTTTTCCTTTCGCTTTTAATTCATGTTCTTTTAATTTGGAATTAATTCGTTTTGGGCACGCTAACTTACTTGTTTATGTATGACTTTATTCATTGATGTATTTATTTATTTATTTATGTATTCATTAATTAATTAATTTATTTATCTACTCTTTTCCTTACTTTCTTATTCATTTAGCGGTTTCTTTTGTTCTTTCCTATATTCATTCATTTATATTTATTTAATTGCAGTTATATCTTTGATTCTCGGGATTGCTGACAATCAGGGATAGCTGGGTATCGGTACACACAGACAAGCATACATACAGACACATTTACAGACACAGAAACAGCGGACACAGACACAGAGCGACAGACAGACAGACAGACAGACACACGGACAGACACACACACACACACACACACACACACACACACACACACACACACAGACACACAGAGGGGGCAGATGTGCCCCTGTCCCCACACCAAGCTCCATTACCCTACCCCCCCCCCCCACACACACACACACCCAGCCCCGTTTTCGTTCTTTCAAACATAGACTGAATAAAAATAAGCAGCGCAGAAGACACTCAGGGGATTGCTGCAACTTCACACTGATCCAATAAAAACGCGTCCATGAATCAGATCACGGGGTTCGGCCGACTCGACGCTGTCCAAGCCAAACATGATTCAAGACATTCCAAGGGTTGGGAGAAAGCTTCGTGGACATTCTTGGAGTCTGCGACAAGTTTGCCGCCACGAGTTGTAATCTGGTACAATACGTGGCTATCCCCTTTTGCCCAATTTGTTGCTCTATCCTCGCTGTTCCCTTTCTGCTGACAACTAAAAGGTTGTTTGCATTCGGGACACGCTCCTGCACAAAACCTTTGTCATCAGCCCAAG
>NC_090246.1:63888947-63893947 GCF_037325665.1 Littorina saxatilis | reverse complement strand
TTCGATTTCTTAGCTCAAGAAAAATAGATAAAGAAGATACCAAAGCCAAAGAAGATTTCCAACAGTTTGATCTCCACAGCGTGTTTCCAGTGTCTGCGCAGGGAAGATCAGCTGTCGAAAGCGCAGTGTCGATCTGGCAGTCGTGTCCCCAGTAACAATGTAAGTACAGACAGATCTAGTGTCTCCCACTCATAAAGCGTGTCACATAAGCTTACTGATCATTCGTTTTGTTTAATTTCTTTCTATTTCAGCAGACACAGATATGAAAAACAGTGCTAGGCAGTCACCTCCAGTGAAAATAGTTGATCTAAATTGCCTGTAATGTTTGGATGTCTTTGTTCTTGGTTCGATTTATGTGAATTTCAAGACTTGCAGTAGAGTCTCAAATTTACTCTGCCCGTATAAAACTGTCTACTATTTACTTGAACATGCAGATAATTATAAGGAAACGGGATGAATCTGTTCTCAAAGTCAAAATTATTACGATTTTGCCTCAGTTTCAAAACATGCTCTGTCATAGTTCTGTCTGTAAAATGTGGTGCCTTTCTACAGACAATTTGTGAATGCTAGATCTACCTAGATCTGTATCGTGTTTCATTCCAGACTCCTCTCTTTGATTGTACTATTTGCTGTTTACGCACTCAGCTTATCACGATTCGTTAATGTCCGTAACGTTTGGTAAATTCACCTTGCAACAGCTTCCTTGGCTTTGTTGGCATTTTTTTTCAAGGCAGCACAACGTAAGATTAGCTTCTGTTGGACAGCAGGTAGAATGCGAGTTTTGAGACAACGACAGTCGTCCAAAGAAAGCTTGCTGTGGAATTTTGTTCTACATAATGGCACATGTGATTCTGTATTTTTCAGCGGTTATTAATGGTTTATTTTTTCCTCTGATGATTTCTTCCTTCTGAGTTGATCGTTATCATTCAAACAAGACCATCAGATAGCAAGGGTGGATCCAGGAAAGGGGGGCACACCCAAACTGTTTTTCACGAACTTGAAGGCGCGAAGCGCCTGAATTGAGGGTGCAAAGCGCCCGAAAATGCCAGGGTGGGTCGGGTGCATGACCCCCCTCCCCCCTGAATCTCAGTCTCACTCTTTCCCTATAGGGGGGGTCCGGGCCCCTTTCCCCGCCCCCCTCCCTCCTAAATCCACCACTGGAGAGTACCTCAGTTGCTCCTCAAAATGGACTGTGAATAGTGTGTTGACTGTGTTGACCGTCAGAATTATTTTAAGAACCAGGCTGCTGCAGTCAGTTGACATGTTTCGCATAATGTAGGATTCCTATGCATGCTGCATAGGTAAAGTAGCTTGTATAACCCGACTATTCAGTATCAAAACACTGTTTTTATTGGCTCACGTAAGTGTAGCCTATGCGATCGTAGCTTTGTCTGTCTGTGCGTGCGTGCGTGCGTGTGTATGTTTGTGGTAGAAACTTTAACATTTAACTAAACACCGAAATACTCATTTCACCTGGTTATTTTTCAAGCAACATCTTCAAAGTATTGAAGCATTGCAATGATCAACATGTTGTCGGCATGTGTGTAGTTAAAGGTAGAAACTTTAACATTTGACTAAACACCGAAATACTCATTTCACCTGGTTATTTAGTCAAGCAACATCTTCAAAGTATTGAAGCAATGATCAACATTTTGTCGGCATGTGTGTAGTTAAAGTGTGTATCCACAGAAAACGGGTGGTGGGGGGTTTTGGGCGGGTAAAAGCAGGTGACTGGTTTGTGTCGTGTGTGGTATATAGACCAGGTCAGGGGTCAAGATCAGGTCAGGTCGCGTAAAGGATTGTGGTATAGACTCACTTTCCAGTTCTCACCTCTGCATTCGCCGATTCGGGGAAGACGATTTCACATTGTTCGATTTCTTAGCTCAAGAAAAATAGATAAAGAAGATACCAAAGCCAAAGGAGATTTCCAACAGTTTGATCTCCACAGCGTGTTTCCAGTGTCTGCGCAGGGAAGATCAGCTGTCGAAAGCGCAGTGTCGATCTGGCAGTCGTGTCCCCAGTAACAATGTAAGTACAGACAGATCTAGTGTCTCCCACTCATAAAGCGTGTCACATAAGCTTACTGATCATTCGTTTTGTTTAATTTCTTTCTATTTCAGCAGACACAGATATGAAAAACAGTGCTAGGCAGTCACCTCCAGTGAAAATAGTTGATCTAAACTGCCTGTAATGTGTGGATGTCTTTGTTCTTGGTTCGATGATTAATTTTATGTGAATTTCAAGACTTGCAGTAGAGTCTGACTCTCAAATTTACTCTGCCCGTATAAAACTGTCTACTATTTACTTGAACATGCAGATAATTATAAGGAAACGGGATGAATCTGTTCTCAAAGTCAAAATTATTACGATTTTGCCTCAGTTTCAAAACATGCTCTGTCATAGTTCTGTCTGTAAAATGTGGTGCCTTTCTACAGACAATTTGTGAATGCTAGATCTACCTATATCTGTATCGCGTTTCATTCCAGACTCCTCTCTTTGATTGTACTATTTGCTGTTTACGCACTAAGCTTATAACGATTCGTTAATGTCCGTAATGTTTGGTAAATTCACCTTGCAACAGCTTCCTTGGCTTTGTTGGCATTTTTTTTCAAGGCAGCACAACGTAAGATTAGCTTCTGTTGGACAGCAGGTAGAATGCGAGTTTTGAGACAACGACAGTCGTCCAAAGAAAGCTTGCTGTGGAATTTTGTTCTACATAATGGCACATGTGATTCTGTATTTTTCAGCCGTTATTAATGGTTTATTTTTTCCTCTGCTGATTTCTTCCTTCTGAGTTGATCGTTATCATACAAACAAGACCATCAGATAGCAAGGGTGGATCCAGGAAAGGGGGGCACACCCAAACTGTTTTTCACGAACTTGAAGGCGCGAAGCGCCTGAATTGAGGGTGCAAAGCGCCCGAAAATGCCAGGGTGGGTCGGGTGCATGACCCCCCTCCCCCCTGAATCTCTCACTCTTTCCCTATAGGGGGGGGGGGGGGAGGTCCGGGCCCCTTTCCCCGCCCCCCTCCCTCCTAAATCCACCACTGGAGAGTACCTCAGTTGCTCCTCAAAATGGACTGTGAATAGTGTGTTGACTGTGTTGACCGTCAGAATTATTTTAAGAACCAGGCTGCTGCAGTCAGTTGACATGTTTCGCATAATGTAGGATTCCCATGCATGCTGCATAGGTAAAGTAGCTTGTATAACCCGACTATTCAGTATTAAAACACTGTTTTTATTTGTGTAGGTTGTAGTCATCACAACTAATCGTATTTTGCCTTTTGTTTCAGAAAGGAGGATAAGCTACAACAAGATCGACGCTATGTCAGATATGCCTCAGCCACATGACGACTTCTGAATTTAGATCCACTCGGCATGGTGACAAGTCTTGATGAAAAGTATATGACTGAGGACAGCAGTGGAAAAAGTGACCAAATGGCAGGTACCTATTGCTTTAGTGTCTGCAGTGCAAAAGACAGATAAGCTGATGGTAGATTTCCAAATGAACACAGCATCCGCATATCTACTGCTGATTTACGACGGGCAAGCTACAATCCAGGGCAGAGAACACTGCAGCGTTGTAATCCAACTCTTCATTTGTTTCAGGAAAGCACGTCCTTACAAATGAACATTACAACTCTCTGATACAAAGACATAGTGTACAGGAACATTCCGATAATTGAGTGGGACAGGATTAAACAAATTCCCAGGGCTGCAGTGAGGAAGAACACGGTTTTTCTGTCATTGACCTTAATAGCTTTCACACAGCCAGTATATGAGAGATAAGGGTCTTCTTGGTGACCGTTCATGCCCAAGCACGTGGAGCTGGTTGCCAGCAGGACAATGTGTCACTGAACAATATCAGAGACTTCGGAGTGCGAGGACCAGGGCAAATAACCTCATGTGAACCTGTCTCAGTGTGACCATCGTGACGCCCATACATTTAAATCTTAGTCGTATGACAATTCCAAGAATATATTTTCTTGATACGCAAGCTCTAGAGTAAGTTAATGAATGTAGATAAGCTTTGCCATGATAATTATGCTGATGCAGTTTAAAAGTGTGTGTGTGCGTGTGTGTGTGTGTGTGTGTGTGTGTGTGTGTGTGTGTGAGAGAGAGAGAGAGAGAGAGAGAGAGAGAGAGAGAGAGAGAGAGAGAGAGAGAGAGAGAGAGAGAGAGAGAGAGAGAGAGAGAGAGAGAGAGAGAGAGGATTGCACAAGATCTCCTTCAGGGACAATACACCAACAACAAATACACAGTCATTTTATCTGTTTAACTTCTTTTAAAAATTATACATGGAGTAAATATGATGCGTTAGTTTTAACTCTGAGTGTGTGGTGTGTGTGTGCGTGTGCATGTGCGTGTGACGGAGTGATTTGAGCTTGTGTTACTGTTTGTCGATTTCTTACGGGAGCCTTGAAGGCTTCGCCTCTTGTTTGTTTTGTTTTGGCATCAATTTTGCCAACCGCCATCTGTGATAAAAAATTATAAAAATTGTCTGAACAATTTTCGTTGTCAAGGATTAGGCCGTAATAAATAAATAATGTTGGTGTTAAACTGTCGTGTATGGCTGCGAATAAGAGACTGAAGAAAAAAAAGACAGAAAAGAGAAAGAAAGAAAGAAAGAAAGAAAGAAAGAGAGACAAAAAGAACGAAAGAAGGGCATCAGGAAAGATAGCGAGAAAAAAATGCATACAAGATAGAACAGAATAGAAAGAAAGAAATGAAAAACGAAAAGAAAAGAATGACAGAAAAGAACTCCTTAAATTACTGACAGACTAACAAAGGAAGACCTGTAGGTGTCACTCACTATGGTTCACACAGGCTGTTACCAGACGACGTATAATCAGCAAATTGTTCAAATAACGACAACCCAACGACGTGTAATTGCCTTATGAGTACTCTCCCCTGAGGACCTGATGTCTAAAAATGACAGGCTCGTTCTGATCAGCCAATTTAATCAGACACCCTCCACCTTATTTCTGACCTACTCCTGTT
>NC_090246.1:63836447-63876447 GCF_037325665.1 Littorina saxatilis | reverse complement strand
TCTCTTCCTCTCTCTTTTTACATTTAGTCAAGTTTTGACCAAATGTTTTAACATAGAGGGGGAATCGAGATGAGGGTCGTGGTGTATGGATGTATGTATGTATGTATGTATGTATGTATGTATGTATGTATGTATGTATGTATGTGTGTGTGTGTGTGTGTGTGTGTGTGTGTATGTGTGTGTGTGTGTGTGTGTGTGTGTGTGTGTCTGCAGTGATTCAGAGATAACTACCGGACCGATCTTCGTGAAACTTTACATGAGAGTTCCTGAGTATGATATCCCAACACATGTGGTTTTCATATCGGTTTTTTGTGAAGGTTGAGGCGGCACTCTCACGCTCTCATTTTCCAACCAATTTTGTTGACATTTTGGTCAAGCAATATTCGACGAATGCTGGGTTTTGTTATTGCATTTCAGCTTGGAAGCGTAAAAAATAATTGATGAGTTTGCTCATTAAAGTTGTCATTAAAATCACATTTTTGCAAAGAGATTCAAAGATGATTGCATCATATTCTTCATCAAATTCTGAATCAGAAAATATCTACATAGGTCATGTTTACTCTTAAGATGTGATCACAATTAACGAAAATAGGTTAATTAGTACCACGATTGAAATTTAAAAAATTGATTATCATTTCCTGATTCCAAAAACATATAGATATGATATGTTGTATTTAATACAAGCTCCGAAAGATAAAAAAGAATAAAGAACAAGTCGCGTAAGGCGAGTTTACTACATTTAGTCAAGCTGTGGAACTCACAGAATGAAACTGAACGTAGTCCGCCGCTAGTGCAAAAGGCAGTGAAAGTGACGAGCCTGTTTGGCGCGGCAGCGGTTGCGCTGTGCTTCATAGCACGCTTTACTGTACCTCTCTTCGTTTTAACTTTCTGAGCGTGTTTTTAATCCAAACATATCATATCTATATGGTTTTGAAATCAGGGACCGACAAGGAATAAGGTGAAATTGTTTTTAAATTTAAGATTTTAGAAAATTAATTGTAATCATAATTTTTTATATTTTTAATTTTCAGAGCTTGTTTTTAATCCAAATATAACATATGTATATATTTTTGGAATCAGAAAATGACGAAAAATAAGATGAAATTGTTTTTGGATCGTTTAATAAAAAAATAATTTTAATTACAAGTTTCCGATTTTTAATGACCAAACTCACTCATTAGTTTTTAAGCCACCAAGCTGAAATGCAATACCAAACCCCGGCCTTCGTCGAAGATTGCTTTGCCAAAATTTCAATCAATTTAATTGAAAAATGAGGGCGTGACAGTGCCGCCTCAACTTTTACAAAAAGCCGGATATGACGTCATCAAAGGTATTTATCGAAAAAATGAAAAAAACGTCCGGGGATATCATACCCAGAAACTCTCATGTCAAATTTCATAAAGATCGGCCCAGTAGTTTAGTCTGAATCGCTCCACACACACACAGACACAGACACAGACAGACACAGACAGAGACACAGACACACACACACACACACACACACACACACACACACACACACACACATACACCACGACCCTCGTCTCGATTCCCCCTTCTATGTTTAAACGTTTAGTCAAAACTTGACTAAATGTATCTGGCTTGTCAATTTCACTTCGTTTTGCACGTAAAAAATGAGCGATTTCCTTATCGCGGGGATTGACGAACCTGTCTTGTCTTGGTGAAAAAATACACTGCGTTCAGTTTTATTCTGTGAGTTCGTCATCTTGACTAAATGTAGTTATTTCGCCATGCGCGACTTGTTTTTTTCTCTCTCTCCCTTGTCGCTATGTTGTTATGCTTGTAATGTTTTCATATTGTATTGTACCTGTAATGTTATATTGTAAAAGTGGGGGCACAAAATAAGAAAAAGAAAACAGCAAATTACTTACTTGACCATAAAAAAGAAGAAAAGAAAAAAAATGTTTTCGTTGTGTTTAATTGTATTCTGAGACAATATACAAATATTGCAAACAACGACCACCTGCCGTATAACATACAACATGCCGTCATATTAACATAGATACGAATCGGCTGTTTCACATTTATTTCATTGACTTTGTGTTGTTTTTGTTTTGTTGTTGTTATCGTGATGATGATGATAGTGGTGTTGGATTTTTGGGAGGGAAGGAAGGAGATGGAGGTCGGGGCTGAGGGTGTGTGTGTCTGTGTGTGTGTGTGTGTGTGTGTGTGTGTATGTGTGTGTGTTTGTGTGTGTGTGTGTGTGTATGTGTGTGTGTGTGTGTGTCGGGGTGGGGTGCATTTGTATTTTGCCAATCTGCGTCATATCGGCATATATTAGCTTTGTTCTAATGTCAATGCCCAAGTGATGACATCGAGTGTCAGGAAACGTATTACCAATGTATGCTTGATTGAAATCACCCACATGCAATAGTTTCACTACTATAGTGCTAAAAGAGCGAGGGACGAACAACGACGAAGACTCTGCTATGTTGCTTTTCTAAATCAGGGACCGAGCTTCGCGTGTGGTAAAAGACATGCTCATGAAAGTCGGCGGTATTACTAAAGATAGTGAGGAGATCCCGACGACAAAGACAGTGCTAGCGAGAATTCTTTGTTCTGAACTCTGTGGTGCATGTACACTCATCTCAGTACAACGTTTTTGGTGGTTCGGAGAATACATGTCTCGCGGAATCAAATGTCAGAAAGGGACAATAATTCCTTAATGATTGAAATTGGTTTTATGCTGACACTACGACATCCACTGATCCTTGCTGTGTTAAGTACAGGCTGAGTGGTTAAAATCAAGCGGGTCAAAAGTCCAGCTGCCTAAATGAGAGTCCCTGTGCTGAACTGCTACCGATCTTTATTGATAAACAGACAACATCTGTCTGTCCTACTCACATTACTGATGCGCTCTCTCTGTCTCTCTCCCTCTCGCTCTCTCTCTCTCGCTCCCCTCTCTCTCTCTCTCTCTCTGTCTCCCCCTCTCTCCTCCTCCTCCTCTCTCTCTCTCTCTCGCTCTCACTCTCTCTCTCCATCTCTCTCCCTCTCTCTCGCTCTCCCCCCCCTCTCTCTCTCTCTCTCTCTCTCTCTCTCTCTCTCTCTCTCTCTCTCTCTCTCTCTCTCTCTCACTCTCTGTCTCTCTCCCTGTCGCTCTGTCTCTCAGTCTGTCCCTCAGTTTCACTGGCATTATTTATGTTTGTAGAAAACAGCAGGAATATGACATATAATTTGCGTGCAAACTTAATCAACCCTACACAAGAAATAAGTCAGTCAATGTTGAAGTTTTATTAACTAGAAACAAATTATTGTTTATTGTCCATGATTTAGGTAAAGACAGGCAAATGTTATGATGCGAATAATGCTTTTGAGTAGACCAATATGAGATGACATATGATCATTTTGATGCTAAACACATGTTGACACCGGCAGACACAACACTATAGTTTCACGTATGATTAATTTGTGTCCTTTTGTATAATGTTAAATCTAACATAATGAGTAAGAGTAATTACAGGTAGTGAGTTTTTCTGCACCTCACGTAAATTAGAAAATATGTGTACACACAGAAAACACACATATACCATGTTTGTTATCACTTATTTATTGATCGATCAAAATGTTGGAGAAAAAAAACAACAAAACAAAAAAACAGAAAAACAGCTGTCTGTCATTTGAGCAATCTTTTTTTCAAGTACATGGACACTCACCTATCATAAACTGTGATAAGGATAGGTCGAACAGCGACCAAGCTGTCAAATGTCCATTGTCCATTTACCAAAAAGGTCCATTAACTTTCTTGCAAACAGTCGAAAACTGCTTATTTTTTATTTTAAAGATTTGATTATTAGCATTGCCCCAGGGACAGCGTAAAGCGGAACAAGCCGAAGGAAGCGATGTGAAAGTACTCGATCAGGTCCATCTCGTGAACTAATTACGTGAAAATCCTTCGTGGAAGTCTTATGCTCGACGATAGAGAAAGAGAGAGAGATAGATAGAGAGAGAGAGAGAGAGAGAGAGAGAGAGAGAGAGATAGAGAGAGAGAGAGAGAGAGAGAGAGAGAGAGAGAGAGAGAGAGAGAGAGATAGAGAGAGAGAGAGATATATAGAGAATGAGAGAGAGAGATAGAGAGAGAAAGAGAGAGAGAGAGAGAGAGAGAGAGAGAGAGAGAGAGAGAGAGAGAGAGAGAGAGAGAGAGAGAGAGAGAGAGAGAGAGAGACTTAGACTTAGACTTAGAACATTTTATTCACATAAAGGGTAGACATTTTAGGCCATAGGCTTAATCTTACAATGTGCCCTTTACATTCACACAAACACATATTCACGCGTGCGCCCGACTAGAATCATAGAAACATCAAACATACAGTAATAATAAATGAGAAAAGTAGTAGAAAATACATGAATGGAACATCAATAAAGCAATTACAGAATGGA
This sequence comes from Littorina saxatilis, assembly GCF_037325665.1. NCBI lineage: Eukaryota > Metazoa > Mollusca > Gastropoda > Littorinimorpha > Littorinidae > Littorina > Littorina saxatilis. Next base: position 63,872,049 of record NC_090246.1, on the reverse strand, counting down.
ACATTAATTACGCAATCACACTTGCGCACTCACACGCCGGCAGACGAGAGAGAGAGATTCAGATTCAGATTCAGATTCAAAACTTTAATACAAAGGGATAAAGGTTTTAGGCAATGCCTAATCTTCCAACCTGTCCCTTTTAGACATACATGACATTATACATTACAATTATATATTTATATAACATGTATTGAACAGCCAAACGAATAACTAATTAACTAAGAATTTGTAATCAGGTTAAAAGTAACAAAACACTAGTTATAATAACGTGGTTCATTGATTAATAAAATGATGATTAAGATGTTATGCAGTAACAGTTATGATTTTAAAGCGTAGGGAGAGAATTATTTTTGACAAAGAGAGAGAGAGAGAGAGATGTAATGAAATGTTTGCCACATTATCTTTGTCTCGGCCTGGGCTACGGGATAGCAATTCACCAGCTAGGTATCTAGAAAAGTCGTCCATAAAATTAATGTTCATTTGAATTTGCCCATTTTTTCACTGTTTGGGAATTGGAGTTTTTTAATTCAAAAGTGATATTATTGACATTGTATTAGCCATTTCTTCCTTCATTCAAAAGTATATACATTTTTTTGTAGTTGATTGAACATGTGCTTAAAATAAAGAAAACTGTTCAACAGAAGCAATGCTTACAATTTCAATTTTAACTTATAAACTGTTATAAAAAAAACAATCCCGAGCAAGAAAAGCAAACATGTATTATTTCTTCTTGCTTTCGTAGAGTTGACAAGTCCACCATGGTTTCGACTGCTTGTCTTGGAATCCGGAGATACACTGGAGTCAAGGCCAATCGCACATCACGACCCTACGAGTATCAGAGCAGGAATTGCAACTCAGATACATATTCGCCATGTGGGCTTCGCTTCTTCCGCGGATGAGGACACTGGGTCTCTCTCAGGAATAAACTTACCAACCATTCCCGTACACCCCCGAAATCCATACACACACACACACACACACACACACACACTCCTACACACACATTCGCGCACACAAACACACACACACACACACATACACACACACGCACGCACACACACACACACACACACACACACACACACACATTCTAGACTGCCTTACGTTGCGAGGTATTGGTTCGAAATCACCATTCTGGGGTACCAACGTTCATGAATAGTTTCTGTCAAGTATGTCTTATTATGAATGAATAGGTGCCCATAGCTATCGGTCTTTGCAGATCCTTATTAGAGAGGGAGCCGTCTGTCTAAGATATCCAAACAACGATGTTCTATCGGGAAAAACAAACCCCGAGGTGATACGTACGCCCTGGACTTGTTTGACAAAAACAAACTATCTTTGGTTTGAAGCATAATTTAAAGAAACTTGTTTGCTTTTATATCCAGTGTGTATCCGTTTTTGACCATGGCATGAAATAAAATGTTGATTTTCTACTCCGTTTATTGTGTTCTTTCGTTTATAATTAGCATCCTAGCGAAATCTCTAATGAACCAACTTATTTCATTATGTATTCATGTATCTACTTGTTGTTGTTGTAAGTTCGGTGTCCGAACCCTCCCCCCGTGTACACTACATTGGGTGTGCACGTTAAAGATCCCACGATTGACAAAAGGGTCTTTCCTGGCAAAATTGCTTAGGCACAGTTAATAATTGTCTACCTATACCCGTGTGACTTGGAATAATAGGCCGCGAAAGGTAAATATGCGCCGAAATGGCTGCAATCTACTGGCCGTATAAAATTTCATCTCACACGGCATCACTGCAGAGCGCCTAGAACTGTACCCACGGAATATGCGCGATATAAGCCTCATTGATTGATTGATTGATTGTAAGTGTAAAAAAGATAGTGAGGGTGATGGAAGATGGGTACAGTCTTTATGAACAATTTATGAGGGCAGTGGCATTTTTGCCAGACAAATAGAAAGGAAAATTACACGCTTACATCTATGCATTCACCTCCTGAAATACACACACACACACACTCACAGACACACAGACACACACACACACACACACACACACACACACACTCACACTCACACATTTAGACACATACCCCCCCTCCCCCGCCCCACACACAAACAAAACGTGACAGACATTCACACACACACGTAAGTAAACTCCCACAATTCACTCACACACTTTATGTACAATGTGGTCAGGTGGACATTGCGCTCCTACCCACGGATATTATGAGTTATTTCTAATATGCTGACTGTAAGCAAATATTATTACCAATTCAGTGCCCCATATGGCTTTTTGACCAATCAGGACGGATTCTAGGTGACCCTCTAAATGTTATAACGTTCAGGCAGGGACCCTTTTTGTTTATCACGCTAAAAATTAACAAGACAAAGTAAAAATGTAATTCAACAATATCAGCGTGATTTATTCTAAAGAATGACACTTCAAATGCTGTCAGATAATACTCTCTTTATCTAAAAAATACCGAAAAGCGAGTTTTGTCGGTGGGTGCGTTACGGAACAGCAAGGCACCGCCCATCGTCTGAGTGTGCAATGCCGACCGCTCACTTGAAATCTGTCGCGTGCATGCACGTTTGCATGTTTAGTTTTTCACACAAAAACTTTGGCCACACCACACAGCACTCACAGAACACCAATGTAAATAAATGAAAGTATTTAATAGTTCCCAGTTGGGTGAAATATGGGGGTGACGATGGATGGAACAATGAAAGGGTTACCACGAATGCATGAGGATGAACATAATGAACATGAGAAAGTACACAACAGTCAAAATAATGTCAACAAACGACATACGAGACAATCAGGACAGTCAAACACAAAGCACGTACGTCATAAAGGCCCTCCTCATTCCATAAATGATATCTATCGTAAGAAAGTACTTATCTACACGTTCGACGAATTCAGGGGGGGGGGGGGGTGCGCCCTCGGGTCGACACCTGCGTCTCTGTCGCGGGGGTGAGAGAATCAGCCCAGTTGAGAGCTGTCACACGGCACACACTCTGCAGCGACGGCGCCGGTTCGATGTTGCTGCCCAACAGCAGCGTGGTTGCGCCGCTGTGACGTTACAAGATAGCTGCTCAAAACAGCGTAATGAAGCCTCGGAGAAGATCCAGAGGGGCTGCTCACACAGCAGCGTGGGGGTGACGATGCGAGAGTCCAAACTGGCTGCTCAAGCAGCAGCGTGGTGGTGCCTCCTCCATGCTGTGAAGCTAGGGTTCGCACCTTCCCGTCCGGTCTGTCTTCGACAGTAAACACTGAAAGCCTAGAAGGCCAAAGTCAATATTCTCCCCAAAAATATAAGACACGTGACTTCCTCCTCCAATAGACATCATTATTAGGGATGAGGAGGAAGCACAATGACTAAACTTTGGTTTCCTTCTACGATATAATTTACCATTATAATGATTCCCTTTTAAACACTATGATGAACACTATTTACAACAACACAAAGACGAGACAAAACAGTACAACTGGTAACTAATGTAGGTTCCCTGTCCCCTGCCACCGGCCGCTAATTCACCTTCAGCAAAAACTGACAAAAGTCTATCCAAGAAATTTGACTTACCTCACACAGGCTAATGAAAAACATCGCGCACTTTACGCAACCGACTTTAACAAAGTCCACAGTAGACGTACATTACTACTGAAAATAACTTCGAACTCAAACGACAATTCACACCCGAATTTCGAAGCCGTTCGAACAAACATCTGGTCTCGGCCGAGACAGAAAAAAGAATGCCTATGAATTTCTCAGTCAGCAACCAGGTAAACGGTGAACCCTACAAATAGCGCGCAGCCTACCATGAACGTCCCGTGCAATGCGTGCAAAGCGTGCAAGGCGCGAATCACGGAGCTAAGCCCAGCTACCGGTCTTCCCACCTTGACACAGGTACCTGTCAGCAACGCCCGACCAAGGAACCTTATAACTACATACAACTGTCCGCGACAATGCCCCCCAAGTTAAGCATAGACATCTGTCTACACGGCAAAAGATCCCTATTCAACGCATGCCCGACTGAGGTAGTCGGCTCCCACGTTGCGACTACCGGGAATCACCCGCACATGACAAAACAAGCAAACAAAACGATATGCATTATTCCTGTAGCATGCACGTCAAAAATGTACAAAAACTGTTTCTTAGCCCCCGAAGGTGTAGATCTTAACAGTTATGCCTGTGTTCTTGAAGACTTCCTTGATTATCTCAAGGACGGCGCTCCAGTTCAGCTCGTCCAATCCACATCCGATCTGCGGCATGGCCAGGGAAGCGACATTGTTCTGCTTGCAGTGGTCCCTCATAGCTTCCATGGAGGACCGCAGCGTTTTGTAGGAGGGTTTGTGAAAGTAGCGTTTCTTGGTGATCATGTAGTAAACGTAGGAAGCACCTACCTGTAGTACAGCTACCTCTCCCACCTTCTTGTTTTGTGCTCTAAGTTGATCAACTTTTCCAAACGATTGCTTGAAGTGAACGGCAATGCCTTTTCCCATCTCAAAATCTTCACTAACGCAGTGGGCCATAGCATCATCAGGTTCACAACTGAAAAGGTCGCCTCTGATCTCTGTTAGCTCAAACCCCACAACAGGTTGACCCTGTCGCCCTTGTCTGTCTCTGTACAACTTGAGAAGATTGGCGTGGTACAGCTTCTCACGCCCGTAGATCCGAATCCTGTAGTCTGACTCGCCCTTCTTCTCCAGAACGTCGAACGGTCCCTGCCAACACAGCTGCAGCTTGTTCTTCTTCTGCGGCAGCAGCAACAAAACCTTGTCTCCAGGCTGGAACTGTCTTCGAGCTGTCTTACGGTTGAACACCTTCGCGTGTTTCTGTGCAGCAGCTGACAAATTCTGACGCGCCAGTTTGCAGGTTTCCTCAATCCGGTTCCTCAAGTCAACCACATACTCAGAAGTCGTGCGAACTTGCTCATCGACTTGCTCTTCCGTCCATAGGTTGCGAAGAACAGACATGGGTCCTCGCACTGTCCTGCCATATAGAAGCTCAAAGGGAGAGAATCCCAGACTCTCCTGTGGAACTTCACGATAAGCGAAGAGGAGTGCAGGAATGTAGCGATCCCACTGCTTCGGTTTCTCTTGAGCAAGCTTGCGTAGCATGGTCTTGAGTGTTCCGTTGTATCGTTCCACCAATCCGTTTCCTTGCGCATGATACGGAGTAGTCGCTAAACCCTTGATGGCCAGCAAACGCTCCACTTCTTTCATCACCTCGGACATGAACTGGGTACCACGGTCTGTCAAAATCTCTGAGGGAATTCCTACTCGAGTCCAGACTGCCCACATCGCTTCTGCAACCTTCACAGCCTCAATCGACTTCAATGGAATGGCTTCCGGGTACCGAGTAGCGTAGTCCACAAACACTAAGATGTACCGGTTACCAGACTCAGAAGCAGGGATGATGGGACCAACCAGATCGATCGCCACACGCTCGAACGGCGTATCGATGAGAGGCATCTTACCTAACGGTACCTTCTGTGGCTTATGAGAAACCTTCTGACACTGATCACAAGACAACACAAAGCGACGTATGTCTGCGCACATACCTGGCCAAAAGAACTGCTGCCAAACTCGATCACGTGTCCTCTGAACACCCATGTGACCTCCCATAGGCGGTTCATGAGCCAACTTGATAACACCTAACCTCAACTGCTGGGGAACAACAACCTGAGTATAGACGCTACCACCACCGCGATACTCACGGTACAGAATCTTCTTCTTCCAAACAAACCCAACTTCACCGGAGTGACCAGACGTTCTGACGTCCCGGCGATCTGCCGCCTCACTACAACTCTTCAAAGTCGAATCATTCCGCTGAAGGTCATGCAACTGCTCAGGGGTGACTGTTTCTAGCCCTGGAGCAGCAACATGTAACAAAGTCGACTTCTTCCCTTCAGCGGCAGCCTGAGCACGAGTGACAACTGACACAACCTTGGACACAGCGTACACTGGAAGAACAATCGAGTCACCCAGCCGGGCGTGATTACCTACAATGAAATCAGCAACAGGTGTATCCATGACGATAGCCTCAACCTCACCAGTGTAGAAAGGACAATCAACCTGAACCTTAATCACTGGATAGCGCCTCTTGATGTCTTTCTCAGCCATAGAAACCTCAAGATCCTGTCCTGTGAACTGAGACCTTGAAACTAATGAACTCTTCACGACGCAAACCTGAGATCCAGTATCACGCAACCCCTCCACTGCAACACCATCTACCACAACCAGGCATCTCGGGTCGTAGTCCTGCTGGCTACAGGGAGTACACAAAGTAGGTACACTGACGGGCGGTAAAGACTTCTCAGGACCACTATTCACCGCTCCCGTCGACTTGCTCTTCTTGGGGCAATCTCTAGCCAAATGTTTGGGGGACTCACAGATGAAACACTTCCTACCGGATGTACCAACTGAGTTATCTCCACTTTTCTGCTTTTCACCAACGCCAGCCTTTCCACCCTGATCACGATCATGCTGAAAAAACTTCTTACTATCACGGTGTGCTTCAAAATGAATCTCAGCGGACTTAACTGCTTCGGCTAACGTCTGAGGTTTTTTCTCCTTAACGTACGCGGCCATGTCCGCGCTCAAGGTCTGCAAGAACTGTTCAAGCAAAACCAACTGTTTCAGTTCTGTGATCTCGGAAAGCTCATGCCACTTAGTCAAATTCTCTTCAATGCGAGCACCGAACTGTCTGAACGTTTCATGTTCTTTTCTCTTGCAGGTTCTGAGACGACGGCGGTAGGTTTCGGCTGTGAGCTGATAGCGGCCTAACAACGCGACCTTCAAACCGTCATAGTCGTCTGCGCTATCATCATCCAGAGTGTTGTACACTTCTACAGCCCTACCCGACAACCTAGTCGAGACCCTAGTTGCCCACGTATTTCTCTTCCACTTGTACAAGGTAGCGACTCTCTCAAACCTTTTCAACCAAGTAGCTATGTTTTCTTTGCTCTCATCAAACATCGGTATGGAAGGCCGAAAACCACGAAGGTCACTAGACTCTTCTTCACCTGAGGAATCTCCATCATTATCAGCCTTATCCCTACTTCCTTTCTTCACCCTCTTACTTTCCGACTCTCTCTGCAGGAGTTGCATGCGAAGGTCATGCTCTTCTCTTTCCTGCCTTAGTTTTTCTTCCGCGGCTTTCTCATCAGTCTCTCGCTGAGCTTGAACATACTTAACTCTCTCATCAGTCTCTCGACGCGCTACTTCTAGCTTGTCCTGATAAGCTTTCCCTTCCAGCTCTAGTCTAGCCTGTTCCGCATCTTCACGGGTCATTCGCTCGGCAATAAACTCAGGAATACTGGTAGATTTAACACCTAGCTCCTCAGCAAATGAACGCCATCTAGCAATCCTATCCGAACTACTTTCCGTCCTAGACGCCATGATAGCACTATCATCAAGAACACGACCAGAACGAAGTTCCATAAACAAGAACCAACTAGCAAACGGTTAGCCAAAACATGAAAAATCAAAACAAGGCACAGCTGACTGGCAACAAGGACAGGAAACCCACAAGGTTACCAGACAACAACAACAAAAGCTAATTAACTACAGTACATCAGTGTCCAGTGTATGGGAAGTGTGGCCAACGACAAAAATGAAGGGAATTCCTTGAATTCTAAGAGGATTTATCCTGGCAAGCTCGCCATTGTCGCGTGCATGCACGTTTGCATGTTTAGTTTTTCACACAAAAACTTTGGCCACACCACACAGCACTCACAGAACACCAATGTAAATAAATGAAAGTATTTAATAGTTCCCAGTTGGGTGAAATATGGGGGTGACGATGGATGGAACAATGAAAGGGTTACCACGAATGCATGAGGATGAACATAATGAACATGAGAAAGTACACAACAGTCAAAATAATGTCAACAAACGACATACGAGACAATCAGGACAGTCAAACACAAAGCACGTACGTCATAAAGGCCCTCCTCATTCCATAAATGATATCTATCGTAAGAAAGTACTTATCTACACGTTCGACGAATTCAGGGGGGGGGTGGGGGGTGCGCCCTCGGGTCGACACCTGCGTCTCTGTCGCGGGGGTGAGAGAATCAGCCCAGTTGAGAGCTGTCACACGGCACACACTCTGCAGCGACGGCGCCGGTTCGATGTTGCTGCCCAACAGCAGCGTGGTTGCGCCGCTGTGACGTTACAAGATAGCTGCTCAAAACAGCGTAATGAAGCCTCGGAGAAGATCCAGAGGGGCTGCTCACACAGCAGCGTGGGGGTGACGATGCGAGAGTCCAAACTGGCTGCTCAAGCAGCAGCGTGGTGGTGCCTCCTCCATGCTGTGAAGCTAGGGTTCGCACCTTCCCGTCCGGTCTGTCTTCGACAGTAAACACTGAAAGCCTAGAAGGCCAAAGTCAATATTCTCCCCAAAAATATAAGACACGTGACTTCCTCCTCCAATAGACATCATTATTAGGGATGAGGAGGAAGCACAATGACTAAACTTTGGTTTCCTTCTACGATATAATTTACCATTATAATGATTCCCTTTTAAACACTATGATGAACACTATTTACAACAACACAAAGACGAGACAAAACAGTACAACTGGTAACTAATGTAGGTTCCCTGTCCCCTGCCACCGGCCGCTAATTCACCTTCAGCAAAAACTGACAAAAGTCTATCCAATTAGACCAAGAAATTTGACTTACCTCACACAGGCTAATGAAAAACATCGCGCACTTTACGCAACCGACTTTAACAAAGTCCACAGTAGACGTACATTACTACTGAAAATAACTTCGAACTCAAACGACAATTCACACCCGAATTTCGAAGCCGTTCGAACAAACATCTGGTCTCGGCCGAGACAGAAAAAAGAATGCCTATGAATTTCTCAGTCAGCAACCAGGTAAACGGTGAACCCTACAAATAGCGCGCAGCCTACCATGAACGTCCCGTGCAATGCGTGCAAAGCGTGCAAGGCGCGAATCACGGAGCTAAGCCCAGCTACCGGTCTTCCCACCTTGACACAGGTACCTGTCAGCAACGCCCGACCAAGGAACCTTATAACTACATACAACTGTCCGCGATCAAAGTTCGCAAAAATCAAGTGAAATTGTGTCACTCGCTTTACATCAAATGTATCTTTACGTCATTTCCCATCCGTCTGGAGTCGGTTCTAAATCTGTCGCTCTCTGTTCAACGATAAAAAGCGAAGAAACCGAAATAGAGAATACTACATGGCTTGCTGTGTCGTGCCAGATTTACACGAGTTGTTTTTTAAAATATTGAACTGCGAGCGAAAGCGAGCTGTTCACTATTTGAAAAAGCAACGAGTGTAAATCTGGTACGACACAGCAAGCCATGTAGTATTCTGTTTATCCTACATTATATACTTCTGTGCCAGATCTAACTAAAAGTCACCGACAGCGCTATTGCCTTTGGATCAACCCGCTTTAGAACTTCAAACCACTTTACTCAATTTGACATTCATTCCTCCGCCATGACACACACTCTCAAACTAGGACAAAGTAGTTCGCCTTTGTTAACACTGTTAAGTTTAATATTGAACATTGATTAAATAAATTCGAACAACGAAATGATGGTCACTTCAAAATATACCAGATAAAAAGAAAAGCAGTGGCCACAGGATAAAAGAAACCAAAAGGAACAACAACAGCAAAGCATATCCTTCCGCGATAGGATGACAGTCAAGTCGGAGCCAGGCGAGTCGACAGCTTTCAGATGGTCACTTCTCGGTTTGGTGACTGGACAAATATTGGTTGATGTTGATGGTACCAACGTGCACAGGCCTTGCAAACAGTGTTGTTAGCGTTTGCTGGGATGTGATTGTGGCAGTGGCAGTGGAGACGGCTGGAGTTGAAGTGGCCGTGCGAATCCAATGTGTCGTCTGCCGACACTGGCGACAGCTCCGAGACCGGTGCAGTGCCGTTTAGCATCAGACTGAAGCCACGGTGTTCCTCTTGGGAAATGCTGCTTAACGTTGTTGTGCCCAGATAGCTGCATTATTTTGGTCGGAGGAACGTTATTCTCGGAAAGTTTCTGCACTAGGAACTGGCGTGCAGAGTGGTTGGTGTAGATCTACCTCGGGTTGATGATCCCAGCTTTTCTTCACATGTCGCCCTGGCTTTGGTTTTGGATTGTCTTTCGCAAAATTGGAGATATTCTCTGCCATTACTGTCTTCATGCAAGGACACGTCTCCCCACTGCATGTGCCTGTGAGGTGTCACGCTGCGCAGACCAAAGTTGACTGTGTTTTGCCACCACAGAGTATTCAGGATTACTTCTGGATCTGCGACTCCGAGCTGTTTTGTCTGCCACAGCTTGTCAACATCTTCATCTTTCAGCGGTTGAGCCCTGTTAGGTAAGTTGCCACAACCTTCCTGTTTAACAATCTTCTGCTTTGTCTTCACGACTTCTCTCAGTTACAAGTGCAAATTCGGGGCCGTCTATAACGGGTGCACAGTACTTTTTAGACTTCAACTGTCGATGGATGCTGCTGAGAAGGCCCCTCAGCGTGGGGATGGTTCATACTCTTTGCCATCCGGTTTTTTCAAACTCATGAAAAGAGAGCAGAGAATTTTGCATAATTTTTGTGGTTGGATGGTGCTAATGTTTCTTTTGTCCCCGTGTTTCGCCATAAACGTCGATAGGCGACGTATATCGTAAACCGTTTTTCGGAGAGTGTTCTTGTTCTTGTTTGTCTGAACGAATGAGTCTATTGGAGAAAAATCATAAATCATGGATGACTCGCTTTTTTCTTCATCGACTTCGTCATTCGCGTCATCACCAAACATGTCTTCGAACAGCTCATCACTCAAAAATTCTTTCAGTGTTGACAAATCGGTTTCGTGGCAGTTGCCATTTTGTTGCAAAAGTAGTTCTTCATGAATATGTAATTACTAATTTACATAGCATGACCTTCCGGTTGACCTCATTTACATGATATACACACGTGTGATTTGAACGATTTTTATCTCACGGGTATCTCTCTCACGTATGTAGGATAAACGCATGTTCAACATGGTTTATCTTGTGAGATTGTTGTGTGTCAAAGGCATTTGACCTGTGAATATTCATCACGTCAGGTGTGTTACTCTGATTGGCTGACTCAGGTCACGAGAATTCTTTGACTGACAGGCATAATCAGGTAGAAGCCCTCAAGTTCCCATTGCGGCTGTTCTGTCTAATTCGCGGGGTCGCTTCGAAATTTCTTTTGGTCGAATTAAACGGTAATAAAACCGTTATTTCTAATATGCTGACTGTTAGCAAATGATAACAGACATGTCTCACAAACGATATCAGCATTCGCCTAAAAGGCTCATGCTTGATATCTTTTTTCTCGACATGTCTTGTTATCATTTGCTAACAGTCAGCATATTAGAAATAACTCATAATAACAGACATGTCGAGAAAATGGATTATCAAGCATGAGCCGAAGGCGAATGCTGATATCATTTTTGAGACATGTCTGTTATCATTTGCTAACAGTCAGCATATTAGAAATAACGATTTTATTACCGTCTATTTCGACCAAAAGAAATTTCGAATCGACCCCGCAAATTAGACGGAACAGCCGCAATGGGAACTGGTTCGCTCCTATCTGTTTATGCCTGTCAGTCAAAGCATTCTCGTGACCTGGGTCAGCAAATCAGTCACTCACCTGATGTGATGAATATTTACAGGTCAAATGCGTTCACACAACAATCCCACAAGATAAACCATGTTGAATATGCGTTTTAGCTGAGAAGGAATTCAGAATGATCGTGCACTTTGTGAAGAGTCTTTGAAATTTGGCATGGTGGTAGGTATGGACACAAGGTTTTCAAAAACCATCGCAAACAAATTGAGCTCGACCTCGATTGGTCTGTTTGCGCAAAATCCAATATGGCCGCCACCCGGAAAAAGGACTGCTAAATTACACCCATTGTTACCACTACAACATTGAGAAATACAACTTTTCACATGTGTTTTAGTGCAAGCAACCCATATCCAAGATGGATTTGACGTTTGGAGGTCATTTTAACGTCAAAGGTCATTCATATGTTATTTTCAAGGTCATTTCATTTCAGAGTGTAATAACTCTGAACCTACTCAACTTAAAAAGAAACAATTAGTCTCTATACCCATGTTTTCGACCACTGGGAGTCTATTTCTGAACTCCTTGAATATCTCAGTCTCACCAGTTAAGCTGAAAAGGTATATATATGCTATTCAAAATGCCCCCCTTCATAGCCCATGTTTTTTTGCTTTTGGGCACACAAACACTATGCCCGCTGGATGCCTGTCTTCCCGAAGGACATGGCTTGTCTGCCAGAGACCCATCCAAGTGTCCATGGAGCCTTTGAGGAAGGGAAGTTCATTGTGCAGCGCAGTGACAAGAAGTTCTCCCTCATGGCGCTTGACCAGAGCCAGGAGCACAGCATCAAATTCCTGAAGGAGGACAGTGGAGCAAAATGACTCTACGGTCAGCCAGAAAAAAGAGGTTATTGAACTCTCAAAACCAGAGGTCCTGAGAGTCATTGATGAATTTGAAAATGAAAGTCTTTCAGCTTCAAACAGAGAAGTCAATTTAGAGCACCCAGAGTCTTCTGTTGCTGAACAAAACAAGTTCCTGAAACATCTCAAAGCACTGCTCTATCTTGTGAAAGAGGGAACAGTGGTCAACCCATTCAAAGAGACAGGCTCCCAGCTCGTCACACTGGACACCGGTGAAGTCAAGGACCCAGTAATTGTCAACTGCTTGAGGGAATCTCCAAACATCGGCAAGGCCATGTTTACAGAGTTTGTGAGAGACAGACTTGAAACTTGCTTCAAACCATTGTCTGATGTTATCCCAAGGGCCAATTTGTACACTTTCAGCAACCGGCCACCTGTGGACCTGAAGAAGGGCACTAACAAGTTGGGATCAGCAAGGGCAAATGCGGCGCTCATCACCAAGTTGTTTCTGTCCTTGCTAGGACGACCTGATGGTGATATGGACGACTTTTTCAGACATGAGATTCAGCGTGAGCCTCCTTCCTTGTGTGATCGTGGAAAACCGATGTCAAGTACAAAGTCTGCTCTTCTTGGCTGCCTGCCTGGAATGCCTGATCCTGGACGCTCTCCTGCAGCAAAAGAAGCCTCTGTGATCGTACTGGATATGCCAGCCATCATCCATATTGTCAAGCCCCAGCGTGCCACTGTGTTTGAAGAATACACATTTATGCATTTGCTACCCTTCTTAGAGAGCCAGATGACCAACAACACCACAAGAGTGGATGCTGTTTGGGACACATATCAGGATGCAAGTCTCAAATCACAGACTCGTGCCAAGCGGGGTGAAAGTGAAGGAAGGCGAACTAGAGTCTCAGCAAAGATACCTATTCCAAAGGGAGCTGACTGGCAGAAGTTCCTCAAGGAGTCTGGCAACAAGGATGAGCTGTTCCAGTTCCTCAGTGAGCAACTAGTGCGACATACCACTGATGCAAGATATCATCTCCTGACTACGAAAGTTGACATTGTGCTCACTAACAGACCAACAGATATATCAGCCTTATCTCCTTGCCACAAAGAAGAAGCTGACACACGGATGATGCTTCACCTCTGCCATGCTGCTGAGCAGGGACACACTAAGGCCTACCTCAGGACAGTGGACACAGATGTGGTGGTTCTTGCCATCCATCACTTTGATCAGCTGAAACTGTCAGAGCTGTGGATTGGATTTGGGTCAGGAAAGACATTCAGAGACATTCCAGTACATTACATTGCTCAACAGCTGGGACCTCCACGCTGCCAGGCACTTCCCTTCTTTCATTCCAACACAGGATGTGATGTAACATCGGCCATGTTCGGAATTGGCAAAAAGACAGCATGGAATGCATGGACCACTTTTCCTGAGGTCACTGACACCTTCATCGCCATCACCCAGGACCCAACCAGCCTCACACTCGACTCACTGCACATGCAACGTCTGGAGCGTTTCACTGTGCTGATGTACAGCAAACACTGTAGATCAACGTCTGTCAAGGAAGCAAGAAAGCTGATGTTTACTGTTAGTCTCAAACCTCTGGAATCCAACCCACCAGCCCAGCATGCGTTGTTCCAGCACACAAAGCGAGCATTGCTCATCGCAGCTTTCAGCTGTCCAAAACCTCCAACATCCCAAACTCAAGTGAATGGGGATGTGAATGGAATGAGAGAACCAAGGCATGGGTGCCATACTGGACAAGTCTGCCTGACGCCAGCACAGGGTGCTCACTGTTGCTCCACTGTGGCTGCTTGGTTGCTTGCAAAGGAAAATGCAAGTGTCATCGCGCTGGTCTTCGCTGTGGTCCACTGTGCAAGTGCGCAGGAGGCTGCGCCAAACAGTGCCAGTGACTAACTTGTCCAGAACTTACGACCAGTCGACCATATCTATAACATCGACAATTCTGAGCACCATAATTCGTGTTTAACTAAAATAATAGTTAGTCGTGAGTTCAAGAACTTGAACCGTGAGCTCACAGGGCTCACGCATGGGTGTACAACCCAATTTCATCTTTTGAAGTTAATAAATTCCAAAGTTATCGTCTTTGTTAACTGAAATGACCTTGAAAAATGACCTTTGACCCTGAAAATAGCGGTGAAACACCAGAGATCTCATATTTGGATTCCTTGCACTAGAAAACATGGGATAGCAGACATTTGACAAGGTTCTAGTAATAATGGGAGCTGCTATGTGACATTTACTGCTTCCGTCGGCGGCCGTATTGAATTTTGCGCAAACAGGCAACAAAACGTAAGGTTGAATTTGTTTGCGATGGTTTTTGAAAACCTTATGACCATACCTAACTCCATGCCAAATTTCAAAAACTCTTCACCAAGTGCACGATTGTTCTAGATATGACAGAATTCCCACCGCGCTATTTCTATTGCTTCGATATCTCTTTAACTGCGAGCGACAGATTTCGAAACGAAGCCAGGGAGAAAGGAAATGACGTAAATATATATTTGACGTAAGTTAAGTGACGCACTTTCACTTGAATTTTCAGAACTTTTAGGATGAAATGTTCAAGTGAGTGGGTCGGCATTGCAAACGCAGAGGGTGGGTGGTGCCATGCCGTTCTGCAAAGCACCCGCCGACAAAACTGGCTTCTCGGTATTTTGTAGATAAAGCGTGTAGTATCTGACAGCATTCGAAGTGTCATTCTTTAGAATAAGTCACGCTGATATTGTTTGTTCTAATGTTTACTTTGTCTTGTTAATTTTTAGCGTCACAAACAGAAAGGGTCCCTGCCTGAACGTTATAACATTTAGAGGGTCACCTAGAATCAGTCCTGATTGGTCAAAAAGCCAAATGGTGCACTGGAATGATAATAAGCTATTACAAAGTAATGTTGTAATGTTTGTGCAATATGTTATGATGTAATGTGTGATGATGTATTCGGTGTTTGATAGTGGATGTATGCTTGTTAGTTGTAGATCTAGTACGATGTTTGAGGCTGTAATGTTTGTGCGGGTGTCATATGTAGCCGTACGAGGGTTCCAGTGTGTGAGTTGTGCATGGCCGGGCGCTGGAGTGCTGCATGAATGAGTAAGTGCATGTGTAGTTGTATGGCTGGGTGAATTGTGGGTTGCGTACGTCCGAGGGGCACATGTAGCCTGTGTGTCTGAAGTAGTGGGTATGTGTGCGTAAGGGTGTGTTGATATTGAACTTCAGTTGTTGCTTTGTAAATGTCTATGTACCAGTGTATTATGTCTTGCCACACACATGCCAAATTTACTTGTATTGATGAGGACAATAAAATTTCTTGTATCTTGTATCTTGTATCTTGTAAGTCTCCATTAGGATTCGGGTTGATGGGGGTTGCTGTTCGTGCGTGTGAGGAGCGGGTCAGGGAAAGAGGTGTGTGTGTGTGGGGCGGGGGGGGGGGGGGGGCGGGGGTATGGGGAGGTGGGCGGAGATAATGTACAACATATCCGTGTAAACTGCAGGGTTCGACACAAAGTGCATTCTCTACATAGTGCAAATTGTACTGTATTGGTATGTCAAAACTATACTTATGTGGGTTGTTGTACGGGAACGCAAAGGCCTGTACTTACTGGGCTTCACACATAAGGGGTTTCGTCTAATTGTTTGAAAGGTTATCCTGCAGTGTGTATAACTGTGAATTGGCTTGGTCTGCTCAGTGACTCATCGATTGCTTTGTGTTAACCAGCTGAGAGAGAGAGAGAGAGAGAGAGAGAGAGAGAGAGAGAGAGAGAGAGAGAGAGAGAGAGAGAGAGAGAGAGAGAGAGAGAGAGAGAGAGAGAGAGAGAGAGAGAGAGACAATGACAATGACAATGACAATTCTTTATTTTACGAGGGTAACAGAATAAGCATTGGTATACTTTTTTGCATCTGGCCCTCGCCCTAAAGAGGGACTAAATCTACTATAATAACTACTACTACATACTTACATAATTAGTAAAACAGTATAAGTTTATGTACATAAGTGCATTATATGAAACATTGTAGTTTATAAATGTTCATGACAAGGTGCAAAGTAAAAATTTGCAAGTCAATTAGAGTCAGAATACAATATACAATAGTACATCAACTCTGTAAGACAATGGATATTATGCAGAACATCATAATTTCGTGAACAAAACAATAAATCAAAAGTGAGTGACTGTGTCCCAAAGGACATAACAATCAAGAATAGACTATTTTCATTAAATGGGATATATATTTGTTTTTGAAAGCATCTGTGCTGGTAGCTTCCCGTAAGGCATTCGGAAGAGCGTTCCAGAGACGGCCACCTGAATAAACTAGACTAGACTTAAATAAGTCTATCCTAGGAAGAGGAGTGTTAAATTTCATAAGGTGGTGTGAATTCTTCAAAGAGAACTTTGAACAAATGGTTTGGGGTAGAGTTTCGGATATGATTTTATGCATAAAGATTCCTTTGTTAAAAAGCAGTCTTGACTTTAGAGGTAAGATCCCTAAATGTATGTAGGGTAACTCTGTGAGGGTAGTGTGCTTTAGTAATACTACTTTTAGCGCTCTTTTATGTAATCTGCTGAGTGGTTTTAAGGAATTTTCACTTGCGGAGTCCCATAGAGTGGATGCGTAATCAATAACAGATTGAATAAGAGCAATGAAGAATAACTTTCTGGTTTGGCAGTTCAGGAAGTGTTTAATTCTAGATAAGAGATACACTTTCTTAGACACCACTTTACTAAGTTGCTCTATGTGGGTTGACCAAGACAAGTTGTTATCGATATTAACACCCAGCAGTTTGTGATGGTCGACTTTTTCCACTATTTCACCATCTATCAGGACCAGCTGAACAAATATTCGAGAGAGAGAGAGAGAGAGAGAGAACGAACGAACGAACGAACGAACGAACGAACCAACTTTATTTTTCGAGGGTAATGGAGTAGATACAGCAAAGATCTTTTTTCATCCAGCCCTCGCCCAAGAGGGAATTAACTAACCAGTGCATAATATTAAAGCAGAAGAAGAAGCAAAGCAAAAACATAAAAACATGGTTATTAAATCAGACAAAGAGGAGAAAAAAAAAGAAGAAAAAAATGTTCATAGCATACAAGGTCATTGGTAATGGTATACATTAAAACACACACTTTGACACACACGGTCACATGCACACAGACACACACAGACATACATGCACATGTACAGACACACACGCACACAGACACACGCACACACACATACACACACACACACACACACACACACACACACACACACACGCACGCACGCACACACACACACACACACACACACACACACACACACACACACACACACACACACTTGTACACATTGTACACATAATCATAAAAAAAACTTAACTGAAATGAAATGATTATACTAGTAGATCTTCATGTACTTATTAAACAGCAGTACCTGATCGAGGCATTAAGTGCCACACGACGATGAAAGCATATACAAAAAAGTATGTCTTCTAAAACTGGCAACAGAAAGTGGCTGTCTGAGAGAGACTGGTAAACCATTCCACAGAAATGGACCTGAATATGCCAGACTAGTTTTATACAAGTCAATTCTAGGGAGGGGAACATTTAGTTTCTTCGTGCGGCTTGATGAAGTCTCAGTTAATAATATTCTTTTAGTTAAATAGTCTGGTACACGTCCAAGAACTATTTTATGCATAAACCTTGCCTTGTTAAACGCTAGTCTGGATGAAAGTGGAAGAATTTCAGCTTTTTTGTAGTCATGATTAGAGAGGGTGCTGTTTTTCAGCAGAACAACTTTTACTCCGCGTCTGTGCAAAGATTTTAGGGGTCTTAAAGCTGCATCACTTGCAGAATCCCAAAGGGTTGATGCATAGTCTATTCCAGACTGCACATGCGCTTGAAAAAATGTTCTGAGAGAGAGAGAGAGAGAGAGAGAGAGAGAGAGAGAGAGAGAGAGAGAGAGAGAGAGAGAGAGAGAGAGAGAGAGAGAGAGAGAGAGAGAGAGAGAGAGAGAGAGAGAGAGAGAGTCTATCTTGGGTAGTTAACCGTCAAGACATTGCGTTTGATTTGGCCAACAAAAACAATGTTGGTTTAGGGTAACGTGACCAAAGAATAGAGTCAGTAGGTGGCTTTGTGATGTCGAGTTCAAGGGAGGTAATTCCCCTTTGTCTCGGTAAGGTTCGCAAAATGTGCCAACAGTTAGTTGTTTCTTGTTTTGCTTTTTTTAGAAATGGAAAAAAAAGTTGTAGGGTCGGCGGGGAAAAATAGGGTTTGGCGGTTTTCCCTAAACCAACATTTTTGTGTTTTAGCCTAACGTATGAAAAGTGTAAAACATGGTGTTTGCTTCCACATTGGTATGACGCACACATCCTGATAGACTAAGCAGATTTAATCGAAATCCACCTCCTGTGCGAAAACATACCTATAAATTGTAATGTACTTTGTTCGTGTTCTGCCGACAGCACTCTGTTTAATCATATACAGTTGTCAAAACCTTTCCCATGCTAGCTACACTCTTCAAAAAAAGTTAAGGATCACTTTTTTACAAGCACGCCACACAAAACAGACAAGACCGAATTCTTTCATTTGTTTAGAATTATATAATTGAACAACCAAGGAGTAATGACAAACAAAGCAAAGATCGAACGCGGCAGCGACAATTGTGACCCTCCACCACGAAATGAGTCGCATGTCACCTCGCGCGGTTCTGCGCTAGACTTAATAGAAGTCCGGGGGGACTGTGGTAAAAGTGTGAGGGTCACCTCAGTCACAGGCTTAAAACTCGAAAAGTGTTCGCTTTTTTCTAAAACGGTTTTTACCACTGGATAGAGCATAAAACACTCATTAGGAAAATGTAAAAATATGAAAATCATGCAAAGATGCCATGCGACTCATTCCGTGGTGGAGGGTCACAATTTAGCTAGAGTGTGTCAAACGTGACAACTCTCAAAAATGGAATTCACAACAATGTGAATCAGTGTCAATAACGCGTGTGCCCTCAGTTGTGTGCCAGGAATTCAACACATCGTTGGCGCATGGAGTGGATCAGGTTGCATATGAATGCTCTGGGAACTCCAGTCCACTCCTGCTGGAGCCATTTCAGCAGTTGACCCAGATTGGCAGGAGGAGGGTGATGTTGCTGTACCCGACGACAAAGCTCGTCCCACATGTGCTTATGGGGTTCAGGTCCGGGCTGTTGGCTGGCCACAGCATCCTGTTGACCCTGGCCTGCTGGATGAAGGTGTTTACAGCTGCAGAGCGATGGGGAGGTGCGTTGTCATCCTGAAGAATCGCACGAGGGCCGATCGCTTGGAGGGCTGGAACGACCAGGGGTTGCAGGATCTTATTCTGGTAGCGGACACCGGTCAAGTTGCCCACTACATGGTACAGAGGTGTCCTTAGACGTGTGCTGATCCCTCCCCAGACCATCACAGAGCCTCCGCCAAAACGCTGTCGTTCCAGAACAGCGCCTTCTGCGAAGCGCTCTCCGCGACGCCTCCACACTCGGATGCGACCATCAGCAGGTTCCAAGCAAAAGCGGGACTCATCTGTAAACAACACCTGAGCCCATTGCTGACGTTGCCACCTCACATGTTGAGTGCACCAGGCTCAGCGAGCTCGGTGATTAGCAGTCAGGGTTGTTTCTCGGACTGGACGCCTTGCACGCAAGCCAAAGTTGTGTAAGCGGTTTCGGATCGTCTGACCACTAACAACAGTGTTGGTGGTAGCTTGTAGGCGTTGCCTAATGTTGTTTGCCGTAGCCATTCTTTGTTGCATGGCCTGCCTCTGAATGAAGCGATCCTCTCTTTGTGTGGTGACTCTGGGCCGACCAGAACGTTGTCGCTCCTGCACTCTTCCAGTTGCGTGGAATCTCTGTTTTAGTCTGATGATGACAGAGGGAGCCACTGCAAGCCTCTGGGCCACTTGCCTGGCAGCAACACCGTCTTGTAGCCATCCTATTGCCCTTCCTCTATCCAAATCGCTCAATTTTCTTCGTGGGGGCATGTTGCTACTGTGCATAATTGTGTCAGCGTGTCAACCTTTAAACACAAGCTAGTGAGCGATGTTCATAGCCAGGACCCTGTTGTAGCACGTGTATCACAACCTTTTGCCCTGGCATGAGTTCCGCAAATTTCATGGGGCTATAAAAAAACGACCTTTTTCTTCCAAAATGCAGAAGCTTTTGAGAAGTCCCACAAAGGGAAATAACTCTGCCTACCAAACAAAATTCTAAGTCAAGACTCATTGTTCATGTGTTAATTCAAACACATTAATCTTTTAATTATTATGTCGATGTTTAATTTTTTGGCATTTTTTGTAATTATATATCCGTTTTTTCAACCGATTCTTAACTTTTTTTTGAAGAGTGTATGTTTTGTAAGCTTCTAAAAAAATGAGGGAAACTGCGAAATAACACCAGCGTGACAATGCCATGTCAATTACTCCAGATGTATATAATATGTATAATTGTGAAAGCTGTTACATGTCCCACGTAGACATTACATAAAACAGCACACTCCGAGGATGAATGGGTTTTATTGCATACATTTAGCAAAAAAATAACAAATCAAAAGCTTAAATGGCCCACTTCCTAGGTCGTTTTAACCTGCACACCAGGGTCCGTATGCATGAGGAGGAAGTCAGCAACACTGGAGTAGAAGCCTCTTTCGGAAGTTTCTTTCTTTCAAGGGTGGCTTGGATATCTCTAGCAAAAGAAAAAAAATCAGCTGTGCTAAAGCTGTATTGGTTTTTTACATTTAGTCAAGTTTTGACTAAATGTTTTAACGTAGAGGGGGGAATCGAGACGAGGGTCGTGGTGTATGTGCGTGTGTATGTGCGTGTGTGTGTGTGTGTGTGTGTGTGTGTGTGTAGAGCGATTCAGAGTAAACTACTGGACCGATCTTTATGACATTTTTCATGAGAGTTCCTGGGTATGATATCCCCAGACGTTTTTTTTTTCTTTTTTTTGATAAATGTCTTTGATGACGTCATATCCAGCATTTTGTAAAAGTTGAGGCGGCACTGTCACACCCTCATTTTTCAATCAAATTGATTGAAATTTTGGCCAAGCAATCTTCGACGAAGGCCGGACTTTGGTATTGCATTTCAGCTTGGAGGCTTAAAAATTAATTTATGACTTTGGTCATTACAAATCTGAAAATTGTAATTAAAATTATGTTTTTATAAAACGATTCAAAATTACGTTTATTGTATTCTTCATTATTTTCTGATTCCAAAAACATATAAATATGTTATATTCGAATTAAAAACAAGCTCTGAAAATTAAAAATATAAAAATTATGATTAAAATTAAATTTCCGAAATCGATTTAAAAACAATTTCATCTTATTCCTTGTTGGTTCCTGATTCCAAAAACATATAGATATGATATGTTTGGATTAAAAAAACACGTTCAGAGAGTTAAAAAGAATAGAGATATAGAAAAGCGTGCTATCCTCCTCAGCGCAACCGCTACCGCGCTTTTCTGGATTGTTAATTTCATTGCCTTTGCCACGAGCGGTGGACAGACGATGCTACGTGTCCTGTCTCATGTCCCAAACTCTTGACATACAGGTAAGTTTCACCCAACGAACAGACTATTCATTTCTTTAATTCGTCTATTCAATGCAACCGTTGGTACCCAACACTGGTACTTGATCGCTATGGTGAAAATCTGAAAGAACAAACAAAAACCATTCTCAGAATATTTGTGAGACAAAATACTTTTCCAACTCAAGGGAAATAATACAAATCACACTCACTAAACCACCTTGAAGTGGAGTACACCAAAAACGAAATGAACAAATATCCAAAAAATAGAACATTGTACGATTTCCAACAATTGAAAGGTTTTAGGCAGCAACTCTTCTGCAAAATCTTGTTAGAGCGTCTTTGCTATTAAATAAACTACCCCCCGCGGGTTAGGGGGAGTCCCATATTGGTTGGGACTAGAAAGAATTTACCCGATGCTACCCAGCATGTCGTAAGAGGCGACTAACGGTTCTGTTTCTTCTCTTCTTTTGTCTTATTTCTGCCTTACCAGTCCTTTCACCTATATTTCCTTCCAAGAAAACTCTCCCTACTATTCCCTGCAGTTGTCCAATTCTTTTCTTGTTGTCTTATTTCTACCTGACTGGATCCATCACCTTTATTTCACTTACCAAAAGTCTTCTTTTCCACATCCTTATTTCTCTGCACCCCGCATGTCGTATGAGGCGACTAACGGATTCTGCTTCTCCTTTTACCCTTGTTAAGTGGTTCTTGTATAGAATATAGTCAATGTTTGTAAAGATTTTAGTCAAGCAGTATGTAAGAAATGTTTAGTCCTTTGTACTGGAAACTTGCATTCTCCCAGTAAGGTCATATATTGTACTACGTTGCAAGCCCCTGGAGCAATTTTTTGATTAGTGCTTTTGTGAACAAGAAACACTTAACAAGTGGCTCTATCCCATCTCCCCCCCCCCCCTTTCCTCTATCCCATCTCCCCCTTTCCCTCGTCGCGATATAACCTTCGTGGTTGAAAACGACGTTAAACACCAAATAAAGAAAGAAAGAAAAGAAAGAATTAAATAAACTATTCTCAACGAAAAAGAGATGTACAATAATGTCAAACTGGCCACAGTCAGTTGCTGACGTAATCACAACCACACGTGGCACTGCGAGTCACGAACTCTAAATGCAAATGAAAGGCATCAAAACCAACCTAAATCATAGTCATGGTCATATAAAACCTAGAATAATCATACTGAGTTGTTATCCTCATATATAAAGAATAAGATTGCTTACTTGTTCAATGTTGTGTTTTCACGGGTTTATCAAGTTTTGACAAGAGCTGGGAGCCAGCTGCTGCCGGGTTCGGCAGACGACACTTTCGAAAGCGAGGTCGGAACCTTACAATTTGCGGATCGTAGCACAATAGGAACGAAACGAAAGTAAAGATACATTCTGGTTACAGTACACTACGAGTGTACGGTCTTGCGGAAAAAATGCGATGCGCTCAGTTTCATTCTGTGAGTTCGACTGAGCTTGACTAAATGTTGTATTTTCGCCTTACGCGACTTGTTTCCCCTTCTTATGTGTCAGTGAGTCTCAAACCCAGCTGCTGGTCAAGCTCAAAGAAAAGTAGTTGCATCTAAGTCAGTTATGATTCTGGGGCAAATGTAATCAGTCATTGAGAGAGAATGCGTCCGCTTATTAAATTTTGTAAATCATCTTTCATAACAGCATTCCGAGTTTACACGGAAAGGGCTTCTGTCTTGCAGGTTCATTACAACGTTGCCTGGGTTTTTACATTTAGTCAAGTTTTGACCAAATGTTTTAACATAGAGGGGGAATCGAGACGAGGGTCGTGGTGTATGTGTGTGTGTGTGTGTGTGTGTGTGTGTGTGTGTGTGTGTGTGTGTGTCAGTGTGTGTGTGTGTGTCTGTGTGTGTGTGTAGAGCGATTCAGAGTAAACTACTGGACCGATCTTTATGACATTTTACATTAGAGTTCCTGGGTATGATATCCCCAGACTTTTTTTCATTTTATCGATAAATGTCTTTGATGACGTCATATCCGGCTTTTTGTAAAAGTTGAGGCGGCACTGTCACACCCTCATTGACGAGCCGCAGGAGCGGCGAGTCATATGGTCTCGGCTCGGGAGCTGTCTGTGGAGGCTGCGTGCTATAATTAGCTGACCTGCTGCGCGAGCAGTCACTGCAGAGTTTTGAGATAACTTTGTAACACGTTTTATTTTATGCTCCTCAAGAATACAACTTTGGGCAACGTGCCACGTAAAACTACACGCAACAAGGATTCAGTAGGTACCAAACATGCCTTGGTCAGAAGTAGAATGTAAATGAATCTTTATAAAGAAGTAGGCTACTTCAAACGACAGCCACAGCCACGGTTGGGTTCACGGCATCAAACCGATGCGACTCTCCGTCATATCATACACGTAATCAATCACATAGATGACTAATAAACATGTAAACTAAATGTATACGTCTGTGGTCGGACATAAGAAAGGAGAGCTTCCCCCGGGCCTGTGCATGTGTTGTTCGTTGTGCGTGTGTAAATGTACACAACAAACTGACCACAAAACTGAGACAGACCTCTTTCGCTTCAGTCTTGCAGAATTTAAAGACGAATACAGGTAGAGCGTGCATTATACTAACTGTTTGGTAAAAGTATCAAACGTTTCTTTTTATAAATAAGTGGCAGGGTAATACTTCTTTATTTTAAAATAACTTGGAGCCCATTCAAGACTTCATATTGTTGGTGTCCATTCACATTCTCATCTTGATGATTTTTCACTGTATACCAGTTTGGTTCTTCATGTACATGTTGCATTATGATGTTTTTTTCATATTAAAATGTATAGTTGTCATGTCATGTTTTGCACTATTTTCCACTTATTAAATGCAATTGTTGTTATTATCAATCACATTGTGTTCACTTCATATTGAACTTTTCAAGACATTGTGTGACATTTCACTTTCTCTGGTGCAAGTGGTTAAGCCAAGATGGTTACCAAAAAATTGTGTCATTAATTATATGACTGAACAATCAATCTTTTGTTAAATATCTTTTTGTTAGTCCTCGACAGCAATTACTTCGTTTACTATTTTAACCATTGATCTCAATACAATGGTGTGCACGGGTGCTACATTATTTGTGTAGAAGTTTTTTTCTTGTACATTTAATGCGTACATTTTTTTCCACAATACTGTTTGTCCTTTATGACTTTGTTGTAAGAGACATTTCGAAATAACATTATTTTCACATTTATTCCTGTTTTGTGTTTTTTTTTCTTTCCCATCATTAATTTGCTCTTAAAATAATACATAACAACTACCACAATTTTCAACAAAAACAGATTGCAACAACATTCCTATTTTAAGCTCAGCCACACGCCGACATGGAAGTTCAATGGTACTTTCAAACTTGTTCTTCTCTTCGTCGTATTTGATTTCTTTCTATTTTCATAAGTCGAGTGCATATGATTTCGGCTCGTGTTCATCGTGAGATGGACTTAGTTTCTTGTTTTTCAATAAAATTGATTGAAATTTTGGTAAAGCAATCTTCGACAAAGGCCGGACTTTGGTATTGCATTTCAGCTTGGAGGCTTAAAAATTAATTAATGACTTTGGTCATTAAAAATCTGAAAATTGTAATACAATTGTTTTTTATATAAAACGATCCAAATTTACGTTCGTCTTATTCTACATCATTTCCTGATTCCAAAAACATATAAATATGTTATATTTGGATTAAAAACAATCTCTGAAAATTAAAAAAATTTATATAAAAATTATGATCAAAATTAAATTTCCGAAATCGATTTAAAAACAATTTCATCTTATTCCTTGTCGGTTCCTGATTCCAAAAACATATAGAAATGATATGTTTGGATTAAAAACACGCTCAGAAAGTTAAAACGAAGAGAGGCACAGAAAAGCGTGCAATGCAGCACAGCGAAACCACTACCGCGCTAAACAGGCTCGTCAGTTTCACTCCGTTTTGCACAAGCGGCGGACTACGGTCATTGTGAAAAAATGCAGTGCGTTCAGTTTCATTCTGTGAGTTCCACAGCTTGACTAAATGTAGTAATTTCGCCTTACGCGACTTGTTTTTACACCCCCGGTATAGGGGTGTGTATAGGTTTCACTCGATGTGTTTGTGTTCGCAAGTGGATCTCAAGAATGAACGGACCGATCGTCACCAAACTTGGTGAACAGGTTCTATACATTCCTGAGACGGTCCTTACAAAAATTGGGACCAGTCAAACACACGGTTAGGGAGTTATTGGTGGATTAAAATTATACAAGGCCTGGTATAGACGGACACCCCCGTTGGTCAAAGGGAAATAACCATTCTCACTGCCACCAACTGAGAAGGTTATTTCCCTTTGACGGGGGTGTAGTTCCTATCGGAGGAATTTCTTGTTCTTTCTGGGGGGCATGCGCTTGATATTCTATTGCGCTGAAGACGTGTTATGTGATAACCCTCCCACAAAATTATGTCTGTGTGTTTTCTTGATTGCTAGTTCAAATTATAATATTATCTCTTCTGCCCTGAAATGCTGTTTCCGGATCATAATGTTTCATTCTGTGCAGTGGATTGGTTCCTTTTTCCCCAGATCTGCACAAAATAAGTTCTTGATGATATATTTTTGATTTTGATTTTACAGATGTATGTGGATAAGAAAGAGATCAATGACGATTAGAGAGAGTGAGATACTGCTGCAGAAAAACAAAAGAACACAAACATGTGGCCATTCCACATTTCCTGACCCCGTGCCAGTCAACATAGTTTAAAAACTGGTCCAAGTGTATAATACGATGGTTTGAACCCCTGCAATAACAATAACCATTGTTTCTTTCAAATATCATGTATAAGCTTGTATTTTGCCTAGATTGTCCAACTCAAACAGCAAGCAAGTGCCACACCGAAGGCATGTCACGTTTTACATGGACTGGGTGGCCGAGTGGTAACGCACTTGCGCTCGGAAGCGAGAGGTTGCGAGTTCGACCCTGGGTCAGGGCGTTAGCAATTTTCTCCCCCCTTTCCTAACCTAGGTGGTGGGTTCAAGTGCTAGTCTTTCGGATGAGACGAAAAACCGAGGTCCCTTCGTGTACACTACATTGGGGTGTGCACGTTAAAGATCCCACGATTGACAAAAGGGTCTTTCCTGGCAAAATTGTATAGGCATAGATAAAAATGTCCACCAAAATACCCGTGTGACTTGGAATAATAGGCCGTGAAAAGTAGGATATGCGCCGAAATGGCTGCGATCTGCTGGCCGATGTGAATGCGTGATGTATTGTGTAAAAAAAATTCCATCTCGCACAGCATAAATAAATCCCTGCGCCATGAATATGTGCGCGATATAAATTGCATAAAATAAAAATTAAAAAAATAAATAAATCCCTGCGCTTAGAACTGTACCCACGGGATACGCGCGATATAAGCCTCATATTGATTGATTGATTGATTACATCCACGGCAGGGGTCTTGACTATAGCTGCTAGTCCTTTATATATATGTCATAATTATGCTGAATGTAGGCAACTGATAATAGAGAGAAGGCAGGTGGCTGCTGCTGATTCGTCTTGCTGTCTTAACTACATTTTTTTGTTACTTTGGAATTGTTCACAGCGACTGGCTTTACACAATGCTGAAAATCTGAGCGAAAAGGTAGATAATGGTAACTGTTGCGCTCTCAGAGGCAAGAGAAGTCAATGGGAGGTAACTGCTCCAATTCAACCAATGCCGTATGATTAGTTGCTTCCCCTATATTTGCCCCGCACGCACATCCCCCACCCCCATCCCTTTAACTTGTACCTTGTTTACTGGCACCCCTGACTATAATTTCCCGAACTATCACCACCCCCCTCCTCTTTTTTTCTTTTTCCTTTTTCTTTCGCCAATCTGTTATCCGAAACGAGTGGGCGTAAGTGTGTGCGCGTTAAGGCACAGAAATACACAAAATATTACTCCGAAGTAACATTTCATGAATATTTTTGTTATATTTCAGAAGAATGTGGTATATCGTTTGTTTCTCAAAGGGGCGTAATAGGAGCATTCTCGACCAATGGCACGCAAGTCTTTGATTACGTCCCATGGATCTTCGCTGCAAATTCAGTCACAAACACAAGTATGCGAGTCGCTTCCAGGCCCCCTTTGTTAGTTTGTATGTTTGGTTGGTTGGTTGGTTGGTTGACTGGCTATTCGTTCTATTAATAGAATGGTTGTTTGGTTGGGTGGCTGGCACTTAGCAAATGCTCAAAGAATCGGTCAAATGTAACTGAGAAGGTCACTTTTGTATTTTACCACCAACCAAAGTTGAAACTAAGCTTCTAAAACACACAACAGAGTTATCTTGTAACTACACCATTTACACCAAGGCCTTGCAGGGCCTATTACTTAAAGTAACTGTGGCTATAAAAGCAGTATAATGATATTTGATCAAGAGCAACCCATTTTAACTCTTGTACACCATGCGGATAGAGTCAATAATGCACCATTACCTGGTAATTGAAGTAGGCCTCCGTTAAGACAAAAGCTCATTGATGTTCATTAGAAAATGATCGCGAAAATGATCGACGCAAGCGTTTCTACGCTTGTGTAAACGCCATGTTTATCGAGAGAGTTAGGTAAGAGTTGACTTTGTGTAACACTAATGTTAGCTTATCGTTAGATGGTTAGGACATATAGTTGCTATTACGCATGTGTAAGAAAACCTCACATGGCAATGGAAAACGGACTGATAATAATTGCTATCGCTTATTGCTTAATATGAGCTAACTAAATGTTAGTACATTCGTGCATTGCTCGTGTCTGTTCTGTTCCAAAGCGTGTTACCAATACACAACTCTGTAAGCTAGTATCTATGACCGATTGTTGTTATTGTTGTTGTTGTTGTTGTTGTTGGTGTTGTTGTTTTAAATCAAATTGGCCTCGTGCATATAATCATTGATCCATCTTAGTTTATATCATTCGTAATTTCCATAATTCCATCATTAATCATTGTTGTTTTGAAATCCTTGTTGGTGCATTAGATACATCTATTGAATGCGCAAGTAACCATGTCGTTCTAATGCATTATATACAGTAGCTTGTACGTACTAGTGACCGGCTGCATCCATAGTTAGAATGGAGACACAAAGCATCCGCACTGCCGATTCAATCAGGACTCGACGGCGTGAAACTAAACGAACCCACACCACTGGTGTATGTTTCCTTCTTCTTTGTGAGGGCGTTTTAGTGTGCATCTTGTATTTCTCAGCCAAAGGGCTGTGTCACCGATCTGTCTTTGTACTGTGCAACCATTTTTAATAGAAGCAGCTTCAGGTTGAGTGTGTAAGTACGGCATGGTCCTCGTTATATCTGGATATTCGGTTTTTCAGTTAAAGATTAGGTGTATACCGTTTTCTTATGCCTCGAGAACACTGGTCGATGAAATGCAGCACAGAGCGTAATTCCCATCCCCTACATCCCCTATCTATTCAACAACTTTAAGTGCCAATATATACACATTCACAGTTTCAGTCTCTAGTCCTCAAGATAAGTGCTTAAGTAATTTTACCAGTATGGGTTCAAACAGATCAACAGACTTTTCAAGAAGGGTACGTTGCAAGTGTAACTGCTGCAGTTGGAAGGTGCTCGGCCCGAGAGATGGGTTTGCGTGGATTGCTGAGTGTCGGAGGCGGAGAAGTCATTAATAGCCCGGAAGGTTAACCTTGCTTCATTAAAAGGTCAATCAATTGCAAGCTAATTGCACTCGTGACACCCCAAGCGCGAACACCTCCGATCACTTTAAAGCTCAACTCCATTTTCGTTAAGCCACTTGGAAGTGAAGTCTTCTGGACTGCTTGTCTCACGGAGAATCTGACTATTGCGAGTAGCTTGGTGGATGTTGATCTCATCAGAACTTGACAGCTTGGAACCGAGTGACTTTGATCATTCTAGCTTGGATAAAGACACTTTCCTTTCACTGTGATCAAACTTGTTCCTCGTCCATTTCCTACAACGATGTATAACAAATTGCATGCCAAGTGGCTGTCGTGAGTATCCCAGTAAATGTCTCCGAATTTGTCGTCGGTATTTTTTGTCGCGGACGTGAATGCTGCTTTGTTGGTGTTTGTAAATGTTGGGACTCTCTTCCACCTTCAAAACGACTGAGCTAGAAATGAAATATCATATAGAACTGATGCCGTTTTTACATTTAGTCAAGTTTTGACTAAATGTTTTAGCATAGAGGGGCAATCGAGACGAGGGTTGTGGTGTATGTGTGTGTGTGTGTGTGTGTGTGTGTGTGTGTGTGTGTGTGTGTGTGTGTGTGTGTCTGTCTGTGTGTGTGTGTAGAGCGATTCAGACTAAACTACTGGACCGATCTTTATGAAATTTTACATGAGAGTTCCTGGGAATGATATCCCCGGACATTTTTCATTTTTTCGATAAATGTCTTTGATGACGTCATATCCGGCTTTTTGTAAAAGTTGAGGCGGCACTGTCACACCCTCATTTTTCAATCAAATTGATTGAAATTTTGGCCAAGCAATCTTCGACGAAGGCCGGACTTCGGTATTGCATTTCAGTTTGGTGGCTTAAAAATTCATTAATAACTTTGGTCATTAAAAATCTGAATATTGTAAAAAAAATTACTTTTTCATAAAACGATCCAAATTTACGTTCATCTTATTCTTCATTATTTTCTGATTCTAAAAACATATAAATATGTTATATTTGGATTAAAAACAAGCTCTGAAAATTAAAAATATAAAAATTATGATCAAAATTAAATTTCCGAAATCGTTTTAAAAACTATTTCATCTTATTTCTTGTCGGTTCCTGATTCCAAAAACATATAGATATGATATGTTTGGATTAAAAACACGCTCAGAAAGTCAAAACGAAGAGAGGTACAGTAAAGCGTGCTATGAAGCACAGCGCAACCGCTACCGCGCAAAACAGGCTCGTCACTTTCACTGCCTTTTGCACTAGCGGCGGACTACGTTCAGTTTCATTCTGTGAGTTCCACAGCTTGACTAAATGTAGTAATTTCTCCTTACGCGACTTCTTGTTGTTGTGTTGCTGTTGTTGTTTGTTTTGGCTAGAGCAAAATAGTCTTCTCGGCAGGTCAAAGTTGTTTATAGTGTAATATTTGCTTCCTCTTACAATAAAACAAACAGGACAATAGATATAACAGAATGTCTTTGTGATGTTAAGAAAAAGGGCCTTTACGTGTAAGAAATTATCTTACACTAATCAAGAAGTTTTACTGGAAAGAGATATTTTTTTATGAACGTAAATTACGCCACAGCAAATCAACATGGTGAGTTGTTTGGAATCAGCATTTGTGTAAGGAAAGTAAACACACACATGCATAATAATATACACATTCAATTTCTGAGAGAACAAAAATGTCGAAAGCATCCATCTGTTCGTGCATGCTGTTTTTTTGTTTTTATTTCTTCAGTCGTCCCTTTTCTCAAGAAATGAAATGTTCGCTTTTCGTTTGTGCGTGTCTTTGAAACCATTGGATGTGTGTGACACTTGCTTTCTGCTATTTCTTTAGCCTCCCCATATTTCGTACTGCAGGAGGCAGACGAGAGAGAAAGAAAGAGAGCGATAGGAAGAGAAAGAGAGAGAGAGAGAGAGAGAGAGAGAGAGAGAGAGAGAGAGAGAGAGAGACAGAGAGCGAGAGAGGGAGAGAGAGAGAGAGGGGGGGAAGAGAGAGAGACAGAGAGACAGGGAGAGAGAGACACACCGTCAGACAGACACAGACACAGACAGAGAATGAGAGAGAGAGCGAGAGAACGAACGAACGAATGGTTCACTGCGTAGGCCCATTGCAAAAAGGAACAGTGGGGTTGAGAAGTAAACAAAAACTCGAAAAATACTCAATAGAAGGAAAGTCCGTCTGTTGGAATATCGCGTCGCGGATTCCGTATCGCGTTCAGTGTCTTTTGTATTCACTTGATTCACACGACCGATTTTCAGTCTTTCAACCGAGAGAAGCCCTGATGGCAGCACCGATGATGAGCTGGTCTTGCTTCACTGTCTCCCTGACGTCGGCACGTTCGTCGGCTCCCTGTGTAGATGGTTCCAGGCTTTCAGCTCCGTCGGCGACCACAGCTTGCCACGACTGCAGTGCTCGATATACCACTGAATGACTGAATGGCGAGAACAATCATAAACGAGCATCAAGTCATCCGACTCACAATAGAAAATGTCCTTGTTTCCGGAATCAACAACGACGTTCTTCAGTGACAGATTCCGACCCTGGTCACGGAGCTGTGTTTGTTTTTGCTTGTCGAACACCTCACCAACTTTGTTTCTGACCGCCTGTGTCCAGCATTTTCGGCTACACTTTCCGCTTCACTGAGGTGTGTTGAGTCAATTTGTTTTGTAGTCAAGGTAAACAGGAGATCTTCATTTTCACTTGAAAGACTGCTGCCTGTTCAAGCGCCCATCGTTACACCGTGCAGTCACGTGTTATTGTTGTCAGTGTCACAGCTGAGCTCACCCACTGACCCACACTCACTACTATTCAGAAGCACGCTGCTCGGGTAGAGCGCTCCACGTATGTCACGTGCAGCCAACAGCGATATGTCATTTCGTGGAACAGTGACCGAGTTATTCTCTGTGTAATGCTTTTCACTCAATATTTCAGGCTTCTTATTTCCAAAAAATTGTCTTGGCACTTGATTGTACATTCAATTCAGCACTTGCCTCTTTGTTGTCTGTTGGCTCTCTTGTCGTTGCTCCGCCCTCCTTCGGTCCCTTCTGATCTGACACGGTGTTTTCTTTTTGTACACAGTAGTGTGTCCGCCATTGCTTGTTTGGTGTGGTGTTGTCAGACGAAGAACAATCACAGTTATATTCCCCTCCGACGATATCTTCCACGAAGAAAGCTCGTTTTCTGTCAGTAGGGCTTCTAGGAATGTGCTTACAGCAGCTGGTAGTCCAGTTACTTCCATTTTGAAAGGAGAATGTCAAATTAGAGCCGCTAATTATAACCTAGCAGCTACAAATTTGGCCTCCTTGCCCGACGGCCACGTCCGAGAGAGAGAGAGAGAGAGAGAGAGAGAGAGAGAGAGAGAGAGAGAGAGAGAGAGAGAGAGAGAGAGAGAGAGAGAGAGAGAGAGAGAGACAAACAGACAGACAGAGATGGGGTGAAAGGGAGGTAGAGATATACTGAACGGCAAAGGTTAGGGACCGCCCTTGACAAAAGCAGGCCGTCCTGACCTGGGCCTCTCCACAACGCTGTTGGTTGCCTGGAACTTCTGATGCAGCCTGACCACGACAGAATGGGACACTCCAAGTCGTCTGCCCACTTCTCGCTTGCTTTCGCCGTCTTGCAGCCATGCGATGGCCCGGGCTTTGTTGAAGGTGGTCACCTTTCGTCTGGGAGGCATAGTGAGAAGATGGTGGCTAGCGGAAAATCGCGGGGCTATAAAGCCTAACTGGTGACAACAGTTCACTCTCAACACATCCCCCCTGCACGTGCATAACGAATTTTTCATCTTTCCCGCCCAGGCTTGCCCACGCGCCAGCGTAAAAAATGGTCCACTTTTTTTGCAGTTTGGCAGTTTCTGTCTCGTGCCCTAGCCAGGCCTCCGTGGATCCCGAGCAAGTTTCCTGCTAACACAGCATTGCTCACCCACTGGTGTGTACGGCCTGACAGCCATTTGGTTTTATAAACTTAGGAACAAGGAGTTTGGCACAGATGAAGTCAGCTGTTTTTTTCAAGGGCGGTCCCTAACTTTTGCCGTTCAGTATAGAATCCTTTCTCATATGTTGGACAAAAATGCGTTGGCTTGAAGAAGAGAAAATAACTGCATCCTTGGCGCCATCTTCGGAGGTGACACAAATGAAAGAACACTTTGAACGTGTGGAACATGGCAGCTGATCCCAGTGCCGAACTTTAAAGCAATGAATGCTAAATGCTTCTTTATTGGTAAATCAATACAAATGTACCTTCCGTATGCATACCACGTAAACCCTGTGATTGCCTTTTGGTTGAAAGTGGGTACGACGTGCTTGAGGATTTTTTGCCCCCATTGGAAAATGTTAAATTACTTGCTCTTCGGCGCGTTGCAATGCCATTGAACTCATGTTCGTGACGATTTTGGAATGGGAACTAGTTCTTTTTACTTTTTTTCTTCTTTTTTTAAAAGGTAGGTGCTACACTGCATTCCACAACAACCACTTCTATTCATTACCAATTTTGTATTCGCTGTTGAAAATAACAAGTCGGGAAATTGAAATTGAACGAACAAAATCAAACAAATTCACAATCAAAATCGAGAAAAACAGAGTAAAAGGTGCGTGGGGTGGGGTCGTTTGCTTGTTTAGACCAAAGATTTGACCATGCCAGCTTACAAATAATTGCAATGTCATCTCTGAAGCCTTACCAAGAAGGTCACACACACAATCACACACACACACGAACACGAACACACACACACACACACACACACACACACACACACATGTACGTACGCACTCACATACACACACACACACACACACACACACACACACACAGACGCACACACACACCCACCCACATACACACACACACAGACACACACGCAGACACACACACACACACACACACACACACACACACACACACACACACACACAGCGTTGAACGCGAAAAGCTTTTAAGCGCCATGCTTGTTTGAGGAAAGGCTGTCTGGCCCATGCCTAATGTGTTCATTCGATCGAATCCAGCAGGTTCTGAAGCTGTGTTTACATGTGCTCCCATTATTGGTAATCACAACGCACACGCTGCTTTGGCGAAGGCTGGTGCTATGCAGACATTAACACAGTTTTCAATCAACATATTTCTGGATGTGACACAATGTCCATGATTGATAATTATAACGAACAAGGGTGATGTTATATGTAGGCAGCGACACAGTTTTCCATGAAAATACTTCTGGATGTGACGCAAAATCTACTTCTGGATGTGACGCAAAATCTTCTCAAAGAGATTGATGTGATCATAACGAGCACTCTGCTGTGAAGGTTGTGATGTTATGCAGACACTGACAGATAGTTTTCAATCAAAATATTTATTGATGTTGACGCAAGGAAATCGTAAAGCCACACACTAAGTGGGCAAAGTTTACTTCGCGCAGCTGGTGGCACGACGCTTTGGCGCTGCATTTGCGGTAAAATAAAACTGTGTGCGGTGTTGGCGAAGATGACTTCGTGCTCAATTATAAGGACATCCTTAACGACACGCTGCTTTGAAGGCTAAAGTTTGGAAGCTACATACACACCGTTAAAAACAAACATATTTTCGGTTTTGAGCAAAGATTAATATTCATAACGAACACGCTGCTCTGCATTGTGATGTTATGCATACACTAATGCATGGGTTTCTTTCAAAATATTTCTAGATGTGACAAAAAGTCTTCTTTTTGAGATTGATGTAATCTTAGCGAACACGCTGCTTTGATAGCTGCAGTTGAAGACAAGCTTATAATACATCGTTATTCAAACAAAACAGGTTTTTTGTAGCAAAATAATAACTATAACTATTGATGTGACACAAGGCCCCCTCTTTAAGAGTAATATATAATCATAACGAGCCTGTTGCTTTGAAGGCCGAAGTCGATCCGTAACGAAGGACCGGGCTTCAATCCAAATATGCTATAACATGACGCAAAGTCCTGTCTTTGA
>NC_090246.1:63816447-63831447 GCF_037325665.1 Littorina saxatilis | reverse complement strand
CAACAATAAAAAAAATGAACAACTCCCACTGAAATGTTAGGACAGTACCAGATTTTAGTGCCTCGCAAATGTCGTTTCTATTGATTGCTTCAGAGTGGGGGATTGCCGACGCTCAGAGGGTGTTATAAGCACTGAAGTGTAGCGAGGTGTTCGTTCCGGTGTTGTTCCTTGATTTACGCCCCTAACCTTCAGTGGTGGGTCACCTTGACATTCTAGTAAAACAAAATCAATTGTGTAAATTCATTTCGAAGAATTGATTCCACATAACTCTAATACTGTTAAATGACGCAAGGCAGTTTGTATTTTGTGCCCACGAGGACCAAACACACGAGAAATTGGTTAAAGGCACAGTAAGCCTCCCGTAAACCATCACAGAGCTCCCCGAGCGTCTGCATACAGTACAAGCATACTTCCATTTGAACGCTCACCGAACGGGAACATCCTGGCTGCTTTCTGTCGAGCGTGAGAAATTTTCAAAGAATTTATTTTCGTGGACTTGCTCCTCTACAACAATGGCGCCTCGTTATGATGCTGGACGGTTGTTATGAATATTCAATACCGGAAATCACGCCCGGACACTAAGCCTCCCGTAAACCATCACAGATACTGTCAGGCTTTTACACACAGTACAAACACCCTTCCATTTGAACGCTCACCAAACGGGAACATCCTAGGTGCCCTACGTAAAGAGCGAGCAATGTTTAAAGAATTGATTTTGCAGATTGTCTCGAACACTTTTTGGACCCATCCTGAACTCAGGTCAAAAATGAGTTACTTCCCTTCGGGTCTCATTCTATCGATGTAAACTGGCCATAGCCGTGGATCGATGATTATCAGAATGTTTTTGGACCGTGGTGCGTTTTTGCGCTAGACCTAACTTTTAAAATCTAAATAATAAATTGACAGCTTGTTACACAAACATTCTTTAATCATAAAAGAATTCTTTTTTCATCAAGACAAGGTCAGTACAATTCGAAGTTGTGAAAGTTTGAAAAAAGAAAAGCCCGGAAGCAGGGTCACGCAAGGGTCGTAGCAGACGACGGTTTATGCATATCGCCGTTCCTCTCAACAGTCAAAAGCCATCGCTAGAGTTCTTGTGAACCACAGCCGTTTGTTTCGTGCATAAAAACGTGCTATTGTAGATAAGCTCACATCGAGTCGCATTCAAATGACTAACCGTGACGACTACATTGTGAAAAAGGGAAACTGGATCACACGGGTTCACGATGGCTCAGGGGTAAGATAAACCACGCAAAAATAAATTCTTTGAAAATTGTTCGCTCTTTACGGAGGGCACCTAGGATGTTCTCAATGGGTGAGTGTTTAAATGAAAGGGTGTTTGTACTATGTGTAAAAGTCTGACAGTATCTGTGATGGTTTACGGGAGGATTACTGTGCCTTTAAGACATGGTCAAATAAGAACACGGGGAGAGGGAGGCAGCTCGACAGAACAAGAAAGGCAGTCACACACATGTTGAAGGTTAGCTATGGTTTGTATTAATTTATATATCCATTTGTGTATTTGGTGATGTACTTGTTTAGTTTTTGTATTTATGTATTCGTTTATTAATTCATTCATTCATTATTTTGTTTATGTTTGCCTATTTGTCTTTGTTTGTTTGTTTGTTTGTTTGTTTCTTTCTTTCTTCTTTCTTTCGTTCTTTCTTTCTTTCTTTATTTATGTGTGTTGTTTTTTACGTTCCCATATTCACAATTAACTTCTGTCAGACGTTGAAGTCAAAGCAAAAAAGAAGGCAAAAACAGCAATTAAACTGATACATAGCAACACGAATTCAAATTTCACAACAACGACAAAAAGTTGCAAAACTGCGGAACACTCTTCTCTCTAATGACCACCGCCACACCTTCCACCACCATGGCTACTGCGACGCCAACATGAGAGCTACACGCCTTTCAATGAAGGATGAACGCATCTCCGACCCACATCTACAGTATATTTCTCATATCGATCTGATTTGGCCTGCGGGTCGCATAACAAGTTCCTGTGTGCACCGCGGGACAGATTCGGACGGTTGTGGGTGGGCTGAGTTAATCGCCCTTTCGGCTACTTGCAGTCAAGCGAAGCAAAGTGCGGTCCTAGTCGCGGCACCAGTGCCAAGAAAACCGCTCCCTATACTTCCTACATGAATATCGTTCTTGAAGGCCAGAGAAAAACGAGCAAGAGGGATAAAAAGCCCCAAGGAGAAAGGAGGCGAGATCAATAGGTAATATCTCTGCAGTGTTCGCTTCCTCTCTCTCTCTCTATGTCTCTGTCTCTCCCTATCTCTCCCTTTCTGTCTCTGTCTCTGTCTCTCTTGCTCACTCTCTTACACTCCCCTTCTCTCTCTCTCTCTCTCTCTCTCTCTCTCTCTCTCTCTCTCTCTCTCACTCTCTCTCTCTTCCCCACTTCCCCCTCTCACTCACTCATTCTCTTTCTTGACAGACTAGCGCGTATGCAAGGGGTGGATTGATGTGGCCGTGCGAACGCTGAAATGTCAGAAGCACTTCATTACCGCACCCAAATTCATTCCCTCGATTTCATTAGATAAAGTTTGGCGACGGGGCACCGTTTGAGCACACACCCCACGCCTTTGTGCCGGCAGGATGAGCATCACGAGTTAGCCCCCTACGACGACCAAGGCATCGCTCTTGTCGCCTCTGTGGAAGATATTGGGGTAATATGTCAAACTGCTGAAAACGGTTCTTAGGGCCATCCTGTCACTAGTCCTCAGTCGCGCTGTCTTTGCCTCCCGCTTCCTCCTTTTGGGATGGATCGAATCTTGGGGAATCTTCGCCTGGCCCTACTGACCCGCAAGTTGTTCCGCTCTCCCCCTACGGTGGTGCGTTCTTTCACGGTGTACACTGTCTTTGGCAGACAGCGCCGGCGCTAAAGATAGTCTACTAGTCTGCGAGTTTGGCCGCGGCCAGTGTTCGCTGTCGAGGGCCGGGAGAGGCAATTTATCACTTTTTTGAATCGCTGTGACGTTTAGAAGTGTAGCGGTATTGAAGTATCGGAGAAACGTCAAGGGGTAAAAAAAGCCGTTCACAATGCTCGCCAAGTAGGGGCATTTGTGCTGTACACAAGTTAAATTTAGGCGAACATCGAAAGGCACTTAACTTATGACTACAGCAAAATCCCTAGCAGGAGGATACAGTCTCCACAACTTCAAAACTATCTGGACTCTCCAAACAGCATTGGCTGCAAAGACCATCAGCAAAAATGCAAGTAAACAGAGAAAGACAATAAAACGTTGCACTCACCAACCCAAAGCACACTATCACGCAACAATAATGAATATACACATTGACTTTGGTATTCAAAGACACAAGTATACACTGCTATTGAACATCGTATTGTACACGTTCACTGCAGCATTCACATGTCTGGAGATAATCTGCTGTTGTATTTCATCTAAGAAGTAGCACACTCTAAACTGGAGTGTTCCACTTTTGAATACACTGCTGTAACCAGTTTTTAAAACTGTGTGATATAGTGGAAACGAAAGGCGGCACATGGTAAACATAATATGTAACTTTTTGATACAGGAGTTATGTACTATGTCAAAATGTTTTCAAAACTGGTAACAGAAAGGGTGTTCAAAAATGGAACACTTCAGATTAGAGTGTAGATCTAGGCTGAATTATCACAGTTCAGTATCTCTAAATGAAAACTGTGCCTTCTATAAGCCTCGGTGCCGAGACTTGTGAGTGCACGTGGACTGTGTTTGCACGTTCGTCCTTCATTTGTTTTCCTTATCGTATCCAGACAATCAATGATGCAAAAAAAGGTTCTTGAGCCGCCGAAGAATTGTTTGCTTTCTTCCTGCTTGGTCGTTCAAAACCCATTACGTTTAACTCACTTCATCGTATCTGAACGGCTTTCCATGCTCCTGAATTATTTTGTTTCTTTCTGCACAATCTTTATGGTCACTTAATGTTTCCTCGTATAGAGCAATCCGGCTAGATTCGCTTCTTTGCTGTACGTGTGTATTAACACTCTATTTAGCGTTGATGAAACATATGCATTTTTGACGTCATAAATGAAAGAAGATTTACCTTCCATTGTGTCCATAAGCCACCAAAGGGCCATGCTTACTTACAGATCCCGTTAAATTATGTGACTACAATAATGAACACATAAGCCCCTTCTTTCGTCCAAAGATTGAGAGAACGCAGCCTTCTTGTTAGCCTTCTCAGGCTGGACGAGTATCATGATTCGCTATCATAAGAAGACAGCTGCAGTATGGGACGTCTCAGACCATGTCGGTACTGCCAAGGCTTCCTTGAATTGCTATCTGTTCCGTGTGTCTAAGCAGGACTAATTTGTTCTGACCGATTAACATATATCTACGCCTGTGGTAGCTTACTCCTTGTCTAGTCACATCGTTATATGTATCCTGTCCAGCCAAAAGATGACAGCCGTGGATGACGCACACCAGCCATACCACTTTTTTTCAGATGCTCCCGAAGGACTGGAGTCGGATGGTTTGTAGACCACTCTTTCTTCAATCTGCTCTTGTTCCTAAACTTGAAAAGATTACCCTTCTTCCTATGCAGCTGGTTTTGTTTTTACTTTCAGTATTTGTCGGAATGGTGGTTTGTAAACCCCATTCTTTATTATGTTCCGAGACGTCCCCTCAACAACATTTAAACTGTTAAGAGGAGATCAAGATTTGTTTTAATAAGATTTGAAATATCAATTGTACAAAAAAAATATTAAGGTCTTTTTGTCTAGCCTTTTTCACTTGACTGTGATAGGCCCAAAGGTAAGTAGTTTCAATCACGAAGAATAGCATATACGAAAGAAAACCAATTTGAATCGGGCCCGATTCGCTAAATAGGTAGAAGAGCAATGAAAAACTAACGACCGACCGCCTTCTTCAACCAGTTTGTGTAAGCTTCAAAAGATGACTCAATCCCAGAAACGCCGTTTTTATCTTTACTTTCGAATAAACCGATAACTTCCGGTTGGTGGTTTTCGATACCCTGTGGGTTAATTCCTTCAATAATATCCTTGTGCTTCTAAGCTTCAAAAGATGACTCTTACTCCCTGGACTGTCATTTGTATCACCTCTGACTTGTCATAAACAGACAACTAAGGATGACTGCCTTGCTCTCCCTCTTTGATATTCAGTTCCCAACTGGGAAAATACGGGATGTTTATACTAATACCCGGAAACCATCTCTTGTCTATGATCCAAAGCTTTGAAGGGTTTTACGATCTTAACACCTATAGATATTATAGTCTGTGCCCGGTCGTCAAAAGTAACCCATACTTTACGGACTTTGCACAACCTAATCCAAAGACGCATGGCCTAAAAACGTCTCTCTGTCGAGACAATCGATATCCTACATCACAGAAATGTAAGTATTCCCTGTCAAGTAATAAATTCTAAAATGGATTACCAGTGTGCATACTTTGTCTTCCACTCCAAAGCTCTCAAATTCATTTAAACCGTTGACGACGGGGAAAATCGTCAAGCGTGAGTGTTTTTACTTTGTTTGCCGTCTAATCTTAATACAGACAAATTCAGTTTAATCTGTTTTTTGAGTCATTACAAAACCAGCACATCCCCCCCCCCCTTCCCACCCCCTAAAAACAACCCACACAAAAACACATCACCAGCCCCCCCCTCCCCCCCCCCCCCCACTTTCCCCTGTCCCTCTGCGAAGGCAAACGGCCACAATGGATGACTGATTTCAATGTTTATTTGTTCCTCAGCGCCAGTAGGCCCCTCCTTGCCACAATGTAATGAAGCTTTGCATCCGGTCGAATTCCGACAGATCTTCCAGACACATATCAACCTTTCGAAAACTCCTTATGGATTTCCTCCTGTCTGATTGTATCAAGACAACCATGGATGACTTACTGTATGCCGCCTCCATTACAGAGTATGGAGAAGAAAGACAGATAACTTACTCGTTTTATGACATCAGTATTGCTTTTCGGGAATGGCGTTCTTGTCGAATCATATCAAGCTGTATCCGCTAGACTGACCTACTTTATTGCGTCCATCTCTCAGGGAAATTGGTGGCATTTGTGGTGAACCAAGACAGGCGAGGACGGGTAACGTGCATCACGACTTAAAATATTGGCAAAGGTCTCCAACCTCAAGTCTAATCGTGTAAAATTACCATCATGGTTGATTTACGCATTTTGCCTCCTTCACAGACAATGCAAGCAACCCGAATTTCATTTTAGCATTCCTGACTGTGATGTCGTCTGAATTTCAATTTCAAGCATAGCCTACAGTCTCGTTTCTTTTCTGTTTTGTAAATGCTGATGTGTAAGCCATTAGATACAACAATAACACGCGTGTAATCACATAACTATATCTAAGAATGATGATCATCACGACGACGGTCACAGAATGTAAACTACGTTTTTCGTATCTTTCCTGCATTGCACGCAAAGACGTCAAAAACAGAAGTGTGAGGAACAAACAAAGAGAGGCATGGCTAAGCCACATGTTTCTAGGAGCTTTGGAAAAGTGAACAATGATATTTGTGCAGAGCTGATCGACCCGACAGCACTGACAGATTTTGAGCTCTGATTGTGTTTGCCAATGCTTGCAGCCATGTTTAATCAAACTCTCACCCCCTGACCTTCGCTGAATACCGCTTCCTCCCCAATTGCCTGCCGCCCTGACAAGGCTGGACAAAAAAACAGAATAACAAGAGAAGGTTCCTAGAGATTGCTCCGTAGCTCTTGCTGCAGCAGAAACGTTTAGCCCTCCTTGCATCGTAGTATTAGTGTAGTAGTGGTGGTAGTAGTAGTAGTAGTAGTAGTAGTAGTAGTAGTAGTAGTAGTAGTAGTAGTAGTAGTAGTAGTAGTAGTAGTAGTAGTAGTAGTAGTAGTAGTAGTAGTAGTAGTAGCAGCAGCAGCAGTAGTAGTGCATGTCTTCCGCCTATTCAAAGCAGTAGATATTTATAACAAAGTATTTTTACAGAAATATAATGCATGAGTGCTTTTAAAATAATATGTCTTCAAAAGATTCCTTACTACAGGCAAAAGCAAGATAGCAGGTACTTACTCCCTCATCAACATCATTATTTACGGCAAAGATGAGATAATAATGGGTGTTACAAACAAACAATTAACTAGGAAAACCGCAGTAGCCTTCCATTGTTAATATCAAGTGTAATTATGTCCACAGTTTACGACCGAATAGCCCGCTCTTGAGGTCAAAAACTGGGGATACTGAAATTTAAAACAAGTCGCGTAAGGCGAAATTACTACATTTAGTCAAGCTGTGGAACTCACAGAATGAAACTGAACGCACTGCATTTTTTCACAATGACCGTAGTCCGCCGGTCGTGCAAAACGCAGTGAAACTGACGAGACTGTTTAGCGCGGAAGTGGTTTCGCTGTGCTGCATAGCACGCTTTTCTGTACCTCTCTTCGTTTTAACTTTCTGAGCGTGTTTTTAATCCAAACATATCATATCTATATGTTTTTGGAATCAGGAACCGACAAGGAATAAGATGAAGGTGTTTTTTTTTTGTTGTTGTCCTTACACCTGTTCCTTGTTCCGGTGTTCTCTCACACCGCCCCGTCCCTGCATTCGCTGCTCCATCCACATCTGAATTTCGTTCCGCTGCCAGACCTGTCGATTTTACAGACGCTCCAGGGAGGGATGTCGGGTCGTTGCGGTAGGCTACCCTCGGAAGTTGACACTGCACTTCTGCTGAGTCACTTCGACGGTGTTGAGTAGTGGGTCTGTCCCGAGCTAACGGACTCAGCCCACTACCTATTTTGCCCCCTACTAACGACATTGACTGCTAAGTCGCGGAGCCAGACTAAGTGAGCGTCCCCAGAGAGCAGACCACCACGTCCCTCCGTCGACCCCCCAGAACGTCACACGTTGAAGACTGACAGCAGAAGTACTATTCAGGGAAGGATCGAACAGGAACACTGAGACCAAGGTCACCATGAGAGCTCCGGGCATGAAGGGCCACAAGAGCAAGGACATTTTATAATTTTGGATGATTAATGAGATGAGGATGATTATAATGATGATGCTATGGATTTCCAATTTGGTTTGAGACTACGTGACAGGGCAGCACTCTACACTTACTGTCATAATATATCCTGGTGTCAACCAGGCCCGAGAACTGCCGCACCTGCGGTGTTGGTCAGGTAAACAGAACCTGAGCACCCTCAAAGTCGCATTCGTTAAGTGAATGACACTCGGCTGTGTGATTCCAGCCTTCCCATAGGAACCATAGCACTTCCACTCTGGGTAGGAGCCGACCGTAGCCCGAAAAACCCACATGACCCTGATGGGATTCGAACCCACGACCTCCCGGCCCGCAGCCCGTTGCGCTAACCACTGCGTTACGGGGGCCGGTAATGAAGGTGTTTTTAAATTGATTTGGACAATTTAATTTTGATAATAATTTTTATATTTTTAATTTTGATAGTTTTTAATCCAAATATAACATATTTATATGTTTTTGGAATCAGAAAATAATGAAGAATAAGATGAACGTAAATTTGGATCGTTTTATAAAAAACAAATTAATTACAATTTTCAGATTTTTAATGACCAAAGTCATTAATTAATTTTTAAGCCATCAAGCTGAAATGCTATACCGAAGTCCGGCCTTTGTCGAAGATTGCTTGGCCAAAATTTCAATCAATGTGATTGAAAAATGAGGGTGTGACAGTGCCGCCTCAACTTTTACAAAAAAGCCGGATATGACGTCATCAAAGACATTTATCGAAAAAATGAAAAAAACCATCCGGGGATATCATACCCAGGAACTCTCATGTCAAATTTCATAAAGATCGGTCCAGTAGTTTACTCTGAATCGCTCTACACACACACACGCACACACACACAGACACACATACACCACGACCCTCGTCTCGATTCCCCCTCTATGTTAAAACATTTAGTCAAAACTTGACTAAATGTAAAAAAAGACTGTATTCCCTGTGGATATTTACTTTGGCTGGAATCCTGCATCCTTGTGTCAAGAATATGCTCCACGCCCACAAAAGAGTGAATAGCGTTTTATGTAAATGTTCTCCACAAAAGGTGGTGCTGTTTGCCATTTGCCTAATCACAAGGATAGTCCTTTGTGCTGCTAATGCACGATCCATATCACCGATGA
This sequence comes from Littorina saxatilis, assembly GCF_037325665.1. Taxonomy (NCBI): domain Eukaryota; kingdom Metazoa; phylum Mollusca; class Gastropoda; order Littorinimorpha; family Littorinidae; genus Littorina; species Littorina saxatilis. The sequence continues at coordinate 63,822,327 of NC_090246.1, read as the reverse complement.
AGGCCTTACTCTGAGAGCATTTGATGCTCGATGGCGTGCAGGCACTGTACCGGATCGCCCCATCAGGCATACTAAAATCATTCTGATTCTGCGAATACTAGATGGATCAAGCAATGGCTCGCTCCTTACGCACATGCAATTAAACAAGTAGCATATGTCGCCACCAAAGAGCAGATGTTTTAACATAGTTTTGAAGATATATGACGTTGAAAAGTACGGCAATTTACAAAAAAAGTATACTTCAAATCATTGATTGGGTTTAAAGAATTGAATGCACGTTTAAAAACAAAACAATACACACACAAAAACATGGATGATAAGACGTCAAGAAGTGTCCATGTCTAAAGCTAGGATGCCCGATAGAAGGACGCGACTTTACGTTTCATCGATAATCTCCAATATGTTGCGTATTTGAATTGTAAGCATAAATGAATCAAAACTATTTATTGTTTTCAAGAAGTAGAATCCGTGGTCAATTCTTTTTCGATATCGTTTTTCTTTCTAGATTTTGATGTGAACAGGTATAAATTACATTATTTTCCATTAAGTACTATGGCAAACAAGAAAAGAAAGGTAATCACACAAATGCAGAATCTTTCAGTGTACATGTTCCTGATTAGAGTCTCCTTTCGTACCTCTATTGTGTAGCCATCTTTTTTTAGTTGGAAATATATTGTCCAATAAACACACTCATTTTTAAAGGTCGTCTTATCAGGGCGCCTCACTTCTTGTCCGCGCCCCCCCCCCCCCCCCTCCCTTCAGTCTATGTATTCCTGGTCCAGCTGACCTGAAACAAACTTCACAGAAAAAGGAGAGACATACACAGAGCTGTAATTATGGAGTTGGATATGCACTTAGTGACCTTTCCCTCTCACGGTTTTGAAGGTTAGCCCCAAAACACATTACGATATTTTCTTGCGCAATGTAGCACGCAAAAAACCCCATATATTCTCTTCTGCAGATGCACACACATTATTTTGCACAAAAAAGACACTAAATGCAGCTATGGAAGAACATCAGGATGAAAAAGCGAGCACGCACACACACACACACACACACACACACACACACACACACACATCACGCAAAACTCCCTTTCCCCACAACTTTCCAAACCTGTATAGTGTACATGCACTCTTTCTCCCAACCACGCCCCTCGCTCTCCCACACCCTCTACAAAACTCCCCTCCAGCCCTACACATACACACATCATTCTCCGCTATGTCCCTGTAAAGCCCTCGTCCCTTAAGAATTGCCCTCGCTTGTTTCTGGAAGAACGGTGCAGACAGAGAAAGACGGCCTTGGAGCGGGCAATGTCTTGTCGAATGGGACGTTTGCAGTGGATCGTAGGAGGCACAACTTGATCTAACCATCTTCGCGTCATCTGTCTCCCAGGGCCGCTCCTGGCTCGCTCGCGATCGCCGTCCTCTTGATTGAAAACCTCATGCTACATGGCTGGTGCTTGCTGGTGCTACGGGCCAACACGACCTGCAATCCTGGACGGGGAATTTCTCTTTTTCTTCTGCGAAGAAAGATAAGTTTGTGGTGGGCGTGGAGAAACGTGTGTGTAAGTGCAAGGAAGGTAGGTTGAATTGTTAGGAAATTAGGTTGAGGAGTTTCGTAGAGTTAGGTTGATGGTTGTCTTTGCTTCCACTTTGGGGGAAGCACCGCATTTATTTTCAATTTCAAACCTAAAAAAACCGCGTTCCAGCCTGAATACGTAACCGAATCCCCCACCTCTTATATTTATTGAGTCCGCCTCTCCTAGGAATAACCCAAACAACTTTCCTGGATCTTGAGTTGTCCTCAAGACACAATATAGCTATTCTGATGAACACGTGGGGGAATTCGGGGGCTGTGATTGGATGGTCTCTTCCGATCATCAAAGCATAATGCTACGGAAGTCGGCCATTTTTCTCAATATCCAAAAGCATATTGTCAATAACAAAGACGCATGGTTCCGGTTTCTTCCACGTGTATAAAGTACACGCATACCTCGCCAGGTTTGTTTCTGTGACTAGTCGACAGACGATGCCATTTGCTTTGTGTGTGTTTTTGTTGTTGCTTACTGTACATGACATACATTACGTGTAAAATCCAGTTCTTTAACAGGCAACAAACCTTGCAAATTTCCAGAAGCTGCAATCTGAAGCGACCTATCTCTGATTCTAGCAGACGATCTGATCATCTCTCCAATGTTTAACACAAAATCAGCAAACTCTCCTGTCACATAGAACGTCCATTGTATAGTGCAATGTTGAAATGAAGTTACCGGTCTGAAACATTTAGTCGTTTCTTCTGAGACAATCCTTGTTCTCTTATCATCTACAGATTTACCGCAGTCTTCACCACACGAATTCCCAACAGAAGTCAGACTTTCGAACATACAATATACGTAGGCAAGCATGATACGTCATGACGTCATATGATTCCTAGCATATTGACGTAATGCTAAACATCCGGTTATCTCGAGTTTTCTCCGTAATACATGTCCGTGGGTTTTTCAATGTTCGGTTATTTCCGTGGCTTCATGCGGAAAGGGAACTGTCGTCTGCAATCAACGACATGGACCATTTTGGTACTTGTTGCTGACAAAAACATGATTTTAACACCGAATTTAATGTCAGAATAGCTATATAAACGCTATTGTGTTTTCATCGTAGCAATAGGGTCCGATATTTAGACTCGAACAAGTATAATGCGACTCGTCTTCGACTCGTCGGCATTATACTTGTCTCGTCTAAATATCGGGCCTTATTGCTACGCTGAAAACACAATAGCTGTTAATAATGACTACAAAGCGGACAGGAAAGGTAACTGAAACGCCGGAATCTTTCTCTCGGATGTCAATGCGAGACCATACGAGTTCCTTTCTTTGATATACATTTAATGGCAAGTTCGGCTGTAGACTTTTGTTGGAGAAACTGACTAGCTGTGAACTGCAGCATCCTCTATTTCCTGTAACCGTATGATTGTGAAGAAGTGAGTTCCAAGATCGTCCCAGGGATAAACGCAAGTCGTCTCTGACCCGTTTAGATGGGACTTCGTACGTCTTTCCAGCGGAAGCCCGGAGGAAGCGAGATTCAAGATTGGCAGCAACGATAGTGAAGAGAAGCTTCACTTTTTTCAAGGACTTCGCACCCTTGGGAGCAGGGATGTATTTTCTCCCAGACACATGCCATTGAAATCGTTGGTCAGGGATGCTGTTTTCATTTCCAGGTAATCTTCTCATGTGGTCTGTTCCTCCTTCTACAAATCTCGTCTGATCTGCTCCCCTTTTCTAGTCTGTTCTTGTCTTGTGTCACCTCGTTCTTTTACTCGTATTTCTTCTCTTGTGTTTCTTCAATTTATCATTGGCGTTTATTAAGTACGTACTGCATGCTGGCTGCTTATCCGTGATCCGTGCGTACGTTATACCCGTCCAGGGGCGGATCAGTTGCTTTGTAAGGGGAGGGTGCACTTTGAATCGAAAGTGAATGTGATGGGCGCGAAGCGCCCGAATTTGCTTGGGGGTCCGGGGGCATGCTCCCCCGGAAAAAAAATTGGCTCAAAGAAGCAAAATGGTGCCATCTGGTGCCATTTGAACTTATTAATGGTCATAGAATCAGCTTTCCAATTTTTTAGTTTTTATTTTTTGCTGAAGGGGGGGTGCACGTGCACCCTGTGCACCCCCCCCCCCCCCCCCTCGTCCGCCCCTGCCGTCGGGCACATCTTCACAACAAGTTCTCTCTAATGGAAGAAAAGGGTATTAATATGTGAACCTTTTCAATAGAGGCTTATAGCTAGTATTAGATTGCTGTGTTTAGTTCAGGATCCATAGTCGTTGGTATTTTGATACGCCGAGGAAGCTCATAGAGTCAAACTGAAGCCAAACGTAGTTCTCCTTTCTCACATATCTCTTTTCCATATTTTACTATCTTACCATCATTATATTTCTTGGGTTGCAATTTCTGCTGGCAGAAAAACGCAGGTATGCGTACTACTGAAACTTAACAGTCTGAACTTAAGTGATATATACCTGGTCGATTTTAGTGCATAAACGTTGGCTAACAAAGGTGGAATTAAAACTGCGCGGATTGCTGAAATACCCAAGATGCAATGAAGAGAAAATGTTCAATAGTTCGTTCTGTCTTGGCGCGGCCCGGTTTGTAGGACCTAGATCGGCATGCGCACGTTTTTGAAATACTTGACCGTGGCTCTCTCTGTAAAAGAGTATTTTAAACAGCCAAACACTTTGTTTTAAAGTGTCCTTCCATTCCCGTTAGTGTCTTGTGCGTGCAAAAAGCTGACTTTATCTTCTTCTTCTTCGTTCATGGGCTGAAACTCCAACGTTCACTCATATTTTTCGCACGAGTGTATTTGTGCGTGAATGACCGTTTTTACTCCACCATTTAGGCAGCAATACGCCGATTTCAGAGGATGCGTGTTTTCGTGTTTCTTTAACCCACCGAACTCTGACATGCATTACACAATACCAAGTAAACACGGACAAGATCCTGTAATTTACAGGATCTTGTCCGTGTTTACTTGGTCTTGTGCTTGCGTGTACAGACGAAGGGATATAAGGCACCAGCAAGTCTGCACATTGGTTGACCTGGAAGATCGGACAAATCTCCACCCTTCACTCACAAGACCGGGGTTTGAACACTCAACCTTTCGCTTAGGAGAACGGCATTTTATCCACTGGGCTATTGCGCCCGTCGCTGACTTTATAGGATGTGAATTAAGTAACCCATCGAGGATGGAGGATGGCCGGAATATGGGTCTTTGAAACTTTTTATTTCAATGACCAAGTACGATATTTTCCCGTCAACGCAGACGGCTGCTTCTTTTCAACTGCACGTAAATTCTTCTTCTACGAAATAAATCAAACCCAGGCGAATACCCGAGTTGACGGAAAACAACAAAGAGCAATCCCGCATTCTGTATGACACCGGAGCTGTTTTTACTTATTCGTTTCCTTCTTCATTTGATCTCCACACAAGGCAGCATTTTACCACTAACGTCTGGACTCCATCAGCAGCCGACAATTCATGCAGCTAAACAGATTTCTTCCGCAGCCGGTATTTCTCAAGCTACCAGTGCCTTTTCCCCGTTCCGTTTGAGAATCCACCGTTCACCCCAATCGACCCAAATAGGGGCACGGTTTCTTAAGAACTTGCCTGTATTTACATAATCAATGAGAATGAAATGATCTCTGCTCACATCTATCTTGTTACTCGGTTCACCGTGGCCACATCGGTCCTTGGCAGATCTAGGGCGTGGGGGTTTTAACTCTGAGATTTAAGCCAACAGAAGTCTCCTGCTATTGGATTTTCTCTCGTGCTTGAACACTCCCGAGTTAAGCGTGAAAACGACGGCTAGCGTAGCCCCCGTCCTAGACGGTAAAGGAAGAAAGACGCGAGGTGATTAGATTAGCAAGTAATGAGATATCTTGTGCAGGGATTCATCAAACACGGGGAAAATCGACTTCTGTTCTTACCAGGCGAGTCGGACTGGTCCAAAGTTACGACGTAGATCCTCCCCTTGGCCTCGCGGCTAGACTGACAATCTTTTACTGCAAACACTCACCTTTAAACACTCGTGTAAACTTGGTGTAGACGCGTTTAATCAAGTTTTTTTTTCTCCATCATGATCATATATTGAAGCTTGCACCCATGGTACAATGGGGTGGAGTTGATGAAAATTTGAATCGAAACCATCCCAGAAAAAGATAATGCATGATTCTCAAACATCGTCATACTTTGAGTCTCATTAACCACGTTGATTAAAACACTCTACAGACTAAATCACCCAGTTAAGACAAGCACGATCGATGTGCATTGTAGCCATCCCAAAAAGTATGCATTATGATAAGTTTTGTCAAATGTCGTTATATTT
>NC_090246.1:63803947-63811447 GCF_037325665.1 Littorina saxatilis | reverse complement strand
AGTTGGCTATATCGCACACTTTTTGGATCAAAGATTTATTTTACACGGGTCACACGATCGCCGCCTAAGTATGGGTACCCCCTAAATCGACCTGACAAAAACGTCAGGTACCAATGAAAACATCGACGAAATGTCAGGAGGAGGAGAAAGCCAAATAAATAATCTCTCAACCACGGGTTGTTTTGTTTTGCTATCTTGCGTGTTTCTTGTGTTATGTCATTTCTACTAACTTTCTTCGACCGATCACACAATTACAAACACTATTCCTTCCATCACAAAGACTAATTCTGCAAACGTGGATCACTTAAACAACGCTTCTCCTTTCTCCCGTCTGAATATTGATATTAAGTGAGCAGAGATAATAAGTAATCACTATATAGCTTGCTGAAATAGAGATGGCCCAACATAACCGCCCCCCCTGTACAGGTCCGGCCCGGCCCAAACACTGAGAGGCGGCACGCGACAGCACCACCACGCGCCGGATAGCTGGATGTGTGCGTGCAAGACTCTGGCACCTGGCGCCTATTCCCAGAATCAATCAAACACACAGGGTCACTGCGGAGGTCTGATGTATTTGGATACGCGTTATGACGCCGCCCGGTCGAGTTGCGCGGCGCTGCTCGCTCAGTGAAACTTAACACTCCTTTTTACACTCAGTCTGGGTATTCTTGTTGTTTTTTCCTCTCTCTCTCTCTCTCTCTTCTGTGACAGCGGAAGTGAAGTTCTGTGATCGTCAGTTACTGCTGTGCTATGCTGATTTGATCAGGAAGATGTCGTCAGTGGCGAAACGAAGAGCACGTGCTTTGACGTGTTAGGTTCAGTGCGTCCAAGACTGAAAAATATCAGGGACTGTCAAGTCTTAACAAAAACGCAGGACTCGATCACGTGTTCGGTGGTGATAGGTTGTTTCTAGAAGAGTAACAAAAAATGCCTCTGTGCTGACTTTAAGTCAGTTTTGAAACCGGGAGCACAGTGGGTCCTACGGATTTGATTCAGTTCTTAAGTCTAACAACCAGACTCGATCTTCCGAGACTGAAAAACGACGCAGGACTCAGTCACGGGCTCGATGGTGCTAACCAGTCTCTGTGAGACGAACTACAAAACCAGGAACACATGCTGTGTGGTTCAATCCGGCTCACGTGTGATGGCCGAGATACAGCCGTGCCCCATGGGAGCTGTGAACGCATGAGGGACAATATTGTGATTTTGTCTCATCGCTAGGACTAACGAGGTCCAATACAGCAAATGGCTTTCTGTCGTGCTGATATTCAATTGGCCTTTAGGTAATGAAAAACCTTTCTCTGTGTGCTGATTACGTTTCCTATTTGTTTCCTGGATAGACTGATAACATTGTCAGTTTGTTTTGGTCATTTCAGCGAGAGGTTTGCACTAAGTGTGACTTATGTGGTTCGTGAGAGAGAAAAATAGATGTTTTAGTCAGCAAAACTGAAAAGCACTTGTTTGGTCACTTTGTTCCCTTCACTTGTCAGTGGAATAAACAAAATCAATGGTTTCATACAAAGGAGAACGTTGAGTTGAAATCTGTGTGGGCGCCTAAAACAAAGCGCAATATATATCTTCCGCAGAAATGAGAGCATTGTTCAACTGCGAGACTTTAACAATGAACCAGAATAATTTGGTAAAGACTTTGACAGACTTCCTCGATTAATAATTCAACACGAAACCGAACAAAAGAATACTTGTACACCCAAGGGAGGTTGTTTCCTGTTTTAATTTAATGCTTTGTTCTCCGCAGAACTGGACAGTTTAAACTTTTCCTTCTTTTTTTGTGTGCGAAGCTTTAACAGTAAACGCGAGTGAGCCACTGAATAAGTGAAGAGACACGGGAAAGGAACGCTGCTACGTTCTAACTATTGGCGACAAGTCATTCAACGAGGAGGACGTTTAGCCAATCTGGGATGCAGGTATAATGTGTGTCGGCTTGTTGAACGTTGTTTGTTTGCGAGCTTGTTTGCCAGTTTGTGTGAGTGAATTAAATTGAATTGAATTGAACTTTATTTTACAAGGATACAAATGTAAGGCTAAGCAAGAGTTAGATAGATAGATAGATAGATAGAAAGATAGATAGAATAGATAGATAGATAGATAGATAGATAGATAGATAGATAGATAGATAGATAGATACATAGATAGATACATAGATAGATAGATACATAGATAGATGGATAGATATATAGATATATTGAGTGATTGATTGATTGAGTGAGTTGAGTGAGTGAGTGAGTGGGAGAGGGATATAGATAGACATATATGTATATACAGATAGATAGGTATATCGCGATATATAGATAGATACATAAGTAATAGATAGACAATAGATATATACTAAATAGATAGATAGATAGATAAATAGATAATAGATAGATGATAGATAGAAAGATAGAAAGATAAAAGATAAATACAATATATTCAGATAGATAGATAGATAGATAGATAGATAGATAGAGCATAGATACATAGATAGATATATAATAGATAGTTAGATCCATAGATCGGTAGGCCTACTGTAACTCACTCAATCAATCAATCACTCAATATATCTATATATCTATCCATCTATCTATGTATCTATCTATCTATGTATCTATCTATGTATCTATGTATCTATCTATCTATCTATCTATCTATCTATTCTATCTATCTTTCTATCTATCTATCTATCTATCTAACTCTCGCTTAGCCTTACATTTGTATCCTTGTAAAATAAAGTTCAATTCAATTCAATTTAATTCACTCACTCATTCACTCACTCACTCACTAACCTACTCTATCTATTTGTCTATCTATCTATCTATCTATTGATCTATCTATGTATCTATCCATCTATTCACATATCCGTCTATCCATCTATTTGTCTACCCCCGCTCTTTCCTCCCATACACTCTCTCCCTCTCGCCCTCTCTCTTTTTCCACCTCTGTTCCTCTTTCCCACTCCCTCTCTCCTCCTAGCGACTGTGAGTGAGATTCATAGGACATGAGCTTCATTTCCGGTGCCACGACAGATTCCCATTAGATCATGCTTGAGCTACAAAAAAGTCATAGCCCTCCCAGCAAAGACGCCAAATGTATTGGAATTTTCCGCGATAACAAAGCTGTGATCAAATTCAATCCAGCCAAGAATTGCTTGGGGCCTGGAACTCAAGTAATAGAGATCTTCCTGTTGCTGTGGTTGCTGAAGATCGAGAACCCCTCTTCTAGAAATCCACTTTTATTCCTCGTTAAAAAGGAGAGAAAAGGGAGAAAGGTTTAAATGAATTAAACTAGATTCCATGAAGCCATTTTTTTCTCACGTGATTTTGTGTGCCAAGGAACTCACTCTGATTCCTATATACAAACGCGAGTAAACGATTTGAATTTGCTTCATGGTCACAAGTTGTCTAGAATGATTGAACAGATTTGTTATTTTCGTGTCTTTGATTTGCAGAAGGGTTGGGGACCCGTTTACATCTAGTATAATCTAACAAGCGCATGTTGTTCGGGTGTACTCCCGGTTGACCGTTTCTCGTTTCTCCGTATCCCATTTCTCCGTTTCCTATTTTATCGTATCCATTCAATGGAACGTACTGGCTGTGCCGTTTCACCGTATACTGTTTTCAGATGGCCGCCAGTTATAAGAGCGGTACGTTTTTATTGCTGTACACTCAAGTCCTTAATGACAATAGGACTTTTAATATCAATTTTACTACTATTGCTGTACACGCTCATTGAAAACAAACATCGACTTCCCTAATCGTTTTTCTGTGATATTTTCAGAGTGGTTGACAGAGGAATGACTTTATGACAAGAATCATATATAAACAAGTGTTGGGTAATTGTACAGGGCTAAATCGCATCACAAAGCGTAAGGAAACACACTACCCATTGCAAATATTATACCGTCTCGAAAGACTACCCAACACCGCCTTTTAATTGAATTATAGAACGTCCCAACGCTATATCTAAGGTATCCTTCGTGTGTGGTGTCACCCATTCAACCCCCTAACCAAACTCTCTTGCTCTGTGGGCGATATCAATTCTCTACCTCTAGAAACAATGTGTGAAATACCGGCACCTATCAAGGCTGAAAGATAGGACAGAAGTCAAAAGACGCACAATCACGCACACACACACACACACACACACACACACACACACACACACACACACACACACACACACACAAGCGCGCGCGCCAACCCCCACGCATTAACGTACACACAACATAAATTATAGACATAAAACGAGAGAAAGGCGGGGCACAGACTTACAATCGAAAAAGAAGCAGTGCAAAGGCAATGACGAAGGACTGGAGAAAAACAGAATAGGACAAAAATTGCTTTAAAAAAAAGTCAGTTTGGGAAGAAAGCAATTGGGTGCATTGACTCTAAGTTGCTGACATTTTGCTTTGCGCCCCGGTCGATATTAGAAGACAATTTAATTACCTTTTTCTTATAAATCAGCGAGGAGTTTTCTTCTTCTTCTTTTGGGATTTTATTTTCTGATTTAGATTTTCATCCTCTCTTGTCCAGAATTGTTGATTTGTTTTTTGAATACTTGAAATTCTACCGGTATTGGAAATCTTGTCATTTCTCTCAAATCTTGCATTATTTTAGCTTACTCCTCTAACCTGTTGAGCTGAATTTGTGTTCTTAATGTTGTTGTCGTTATTGTTGTTGTTGGTGTTGTTGCTGCTGTTGTTTTTGTTGTTGACCACTGTAATTGTAAGTAAAATACGGGGGAGGTAAAACCATTGTACGCGATGACGAGGAAATCGATGTTGATGATGTTAACGTGTTGCAATCCAAAATCTCCGATGTTTAATTTACGTCCACATCGGCAGCACACACACGGCGTATCTGTAGTAGGACTTCGATAACGGACATGTTTTGTTTCCAAATTCAAACTAACGGGACATGTTCAATACCAGACTAACTTTGATAATGACCATCAACACCCAACCTAAATTGTACGTGAATCTGTCAGCACGGATGTCCGACCTGGCTTGGTTATACCCTCAGTCTCTTGGGTGCTGTCTTCACACAGACAGTGAGGCTATCTTCTTAATTGCGATTATGTAAAAATAATTTTTTTACGGAAATAAGCTTAGTTTTTGAGTGAAGGAAACAACAAAACCTTGCACCAAAATTCAGGACGGTTCGTATGACAATAATACTGGTGATTTCACTCTGTGTCTGATGTGTCTGAAAACCCCTCCGCGCGGAGGGGTTTTGCAGCCAGCGCAGTGAAGATAAAGAGGGAAAAATGTTCTCGGCTCGCGCGGCAGCAAGCAGGATGTCTCTAGACTGATTTAGGCATTTTTCAATCCTCTCAGAAAATAGGCATCCAAAGTAACATTTGCTTTGTTTTTAGATCCCCAAGCGTCGGGCGCAATGGCCAGGTCAGTTGAGGAGACGCCGGCCTCCCGAAAGGAAGGACGTGTGTTCGACTTCCGGCTGCGCCTTGTGGGTTGAGATTGGAGATTTTTCCGATCTCCCAGGTCCACTTATGGGCAGACCTGCTAGTGCCGTATCCCCCTTCGTGTGTACACGCACGCACAAGACCACGTTTGCACGGAAAAGATTATGTAATCTATGGCAGAGTTCGGTGGATCTTAGAAGCACGAAGATAGCAAGTATTCATCCCCCGAAAGCGGCGTATGGCTGCCTAAATGGCGGGGTAAAAACGGTCATACACATTACAACTGTGGGAGTTTCACTCTATGAACGAAGGAGAATAAGAACCCCCCAGCATCTCCGAATAGGACTGCAAATGATCCTGCATTTTTCTGAATGGTTTGATCCCTCTGAAAGACCTTTCTGTGTGGTCGCCGTGTGCCCTCCGCCGGTCTGTTCAAACGGTAAATGTGGGCCATTTAGTATTCCCCATTTAGGATTCTCCATTTAGGATTCACCATTTAGGATTCTCCATTAGGATTCCCAATTTAGGATTCCTGAATCGCAGTACATGTTCAATTCATTGATCCCTGCGCCTTGAATCCATATGTTGAAATATTCGCGCGATAACAAGCTGCATAAAATAACATAAAATAACAACAAAATCAATTAAAGTATAGAATAGACCTTTACATTACATTAACATATCAATAGACATAACCAAGCTAAGGAAAGGTCACTCTCGCGGAAAAAACCGGAAGTTCCCAAAACAGGGAGACAAAATAACACGCTTTCATCTTGTGCATGTGCAGTTAGACAGTTCGAACGTGTCTTTTGCGTTGTTTTGGTGTTACAAACTGACCTTACGATTACAAAGCAGACATTGGCGTCGAGGAGCACTGCAATTTTAAAGAATTCGTTGCCTTTTCTTATTGGGTATTTTTTCTACAAAAAATATTCAGGATTATCAAGACTTGAAAAATAGAGTGCTCTCTGCTAAAAATACGATTTGTTGGTGGTTCGTTCGTTACTATTACTGTCTTGATCACTTACATCAGCACCAGAGTTTGCGAAAGACTCCAACAATGCAGATGAAACACACCAACCTCGCTACTTCGGAGCCATTTTGAGCGATGTCAGTCACTAACTATTTTTTGATCAAATGGTTACGTAAACTCATGACGTTAACAGATGTTGGAATTTGTTTTTTCAACAATGTTCAGCAAGTGATTTTACAAACAACGAAACCACTTTAATTGGGAAAATGTCTTAATTCGAAGAATAAAAATGGGTTCTTTCATACGCTAAATCGGGAAAGCCATATCTAGCATTATACAGAATTGTTCATAAACATAAAAATACACTAAAGTCTTTTTCATAACCTATAGTCTGTTTCAATGACATTCAGCAATTTTCAACATTATAAGTCAAGAAAACAGGACACTTTGAAAGAAATTTGGTGCACAAAACAGTTTTTCTGATCACGAATCATTGTGTGAAACTTTCTTTACAACTTTCTTTCATGAAATGTACGGTTTTTTCTAGCAATAGGCGTGCCCCCTGTTTTGAGCGAGCACTGTTTTCGTGGTGCGCTATCTCTGTTTTGAAAAAAAATACACAGCGGCCATAATTCATCTTTATTTGAATGAATTTCAACTTCAACAAGATTTTTTTTGAGTGTAGATTTAAAAAAAATCAATACATGAAGAATTAGAAAAAAACAGTTGGTTATACCTAATATTAATTTGGATGATATTTATTCAACTGAAGTATAGAATAGACCTTGAAATTTATGGATGATATCGTATCATTCAAATTGATATTTCTATAAAATGTCAAGGTTTCTTCTATACTTCGACTGAAAATGAATTGACAATTTTATGAAACAAATATGTGGAAGCAAAATGAAAGTGAGTACAGTTTTTAAACCATCCTTCAAGTTGTCGTGCACCCAACTAGACAAGGAATAAGGTCAAATGGAGTACGATGATCGAGTGTGTGGGAAGTTGTACAACAGAGAAGTGAGAAAAAGAAACTCCAATCAGAGCACGAACCTGACTTTCTCTTTGCGTCTCTAAATGAAAGTGAAAGCCCTGGAATTCTAATG
>NC_090246.1:63783947-63798947 GCF_037325665.1 Littorina saxatilis | reverse complement strand
TTTTGCGTCTTATTCTCTAGAGTGCCAGGAGACAGGTTCCGCATAACTGTCACTTACAATTAATGTCTATGTTTAGAGCTCTTACTTCACTTTGTTTCTAAGATCTTGTTTTGCACTTCCATTTAAAGTATACTTACAAGGACAGCTGAAGGTTCGTAAAAAGAGTAACGGATAAGAGTCTGGTCGTCGACGGCGAAACTGGACTAGTGCTAAACTACACAGCTGTCGACTATAATGGAAGAAGGCCATCAAGTGTGTTCAGAGAGAGTGAGAGAGAGAGATAGACAGAGAGACAGACAGACAGAGAGACCGAGAGACAGAGAGAGAGAGTAAGACAGTGAGAGAGAAAGAGAGAAAGTTAGTGAGTGAGTGAGAGAGAGAGCAATAATTATTTGTAAACGCGCATTTTCATTTGCAAACGTGATGTTTTACATCAAGTTCTCGCCCGTGCGAGTGACTATTACAATTATCATAAGTTATTCCAATGTTGGGGATGGAAGGGGGGGGGCACACAGTTATATGTTACATATACATAGATTAGAAGAAGCGTATAGACAGTTCCTGTGGCGATACATATTCACATAGTTAAAGTAATACATTAAAACAAACAGATATAGGGATGGAGAGATACTGAAGCTGAAAGAGAGAGAGAGAGAGAGAGAGAGAGAGAGAGAGAGAGAGAGAGAGAGAGAGAGAGAGAGAGAGAGAGAGAGAGAGAGAGAGAGAGCGAGAGAGAGAGAGAGAAAACAGACAGACAGGCGGACGGACGGACGGACGGACGGAAGGATAGACAGAAAGACAGACAGACAGACAGAGTTTTTAAAATTAAAAGCAAACCACAACTAAGGCCCAAACGGAGAGGCAGGTGGCTAACAAAAAAAAACTAAACGGAAGAGAGTAAAGGAAAAAATACGCTTTGTGCTCACGTTGTGATTAGCCTGGCGTGAAAGACCCATCGATAACCATTTCCGAATAATCGTTACGGCCAAAATCCCCCGAAATCCCCCCTCACTTAATCGCCTCTTCTCGTGTGGAGTTGTGGAAAAATGCGCGCTTGGCGTACTTTTTCCCCTCATATGTTTTTCTCTTCACTGTCATTCGTAACGCTGTGGCCTAGATGTGATGCTTAAACGTGGGTGTATGGAGACATAGCTAAACAGGAACAGGTCAAGAGGCGGTCAACACAATCAAGCTACTAGACTGTTTTGTGTTTTGGTCTTTAATGTTCTCTCTTTGTTGTCATTCTCAGCGCAGTGACAAAATTGTGCTACCGAAAAGTACTAGTTGCACGGAGCGGCAGGTCACAATGGGAAGGTCATCGTGGCTGTCAACACGTGATCACGTGATAGTCTGTATTGTATATATTTATGGGGCCTTGATTTCCTATATTTTACAAATTAAATTAAATCAGGATTTCTGCCTTGCTTTTTGTTTGAGTGCAGCAAACATGTTGTTGTCGTTGTTGTTGTTGTTGTTGTTGTTGTTGTTGTTGTTGTTACGTTGTTGGTGTTGTTGTTGTTGTTGTTGTTATCCTTCTTCTTCTTCTTCTTCTTCTTCTTCTTCTTCTTCTTCTTCTTCTTCTTCTTCTTCTTCTTCTTCTTCTTCTTCTTCTTCTTCTTCTTCTTCTTCTTCTTCTTCTTCTTCTTCTTCTTCTTCTTCTTCTTCTTCTTCTTCTTTTTCTTCTTCTTCTTCTTGTCGTTGTTCTTCTTGTTATTTTTTTTCTTGTTCTTGTTCCCCGCTCATTACGGAATATATTTACTCGTTCGTTTTCTCGATAGTGCAAAGCATTCTTTCAGTCGTCAAATCATTTGTAACGGCCAGTAAGAACAGTCGCAATGTTCAAATTATGTATGGGTACATGTCCTCCTGGAATTTCTCTACCTTTTATTGCAGTCGTGTTGCTAACTTGTATGCTTTTTCATACCGTGGTCATTCATAAGCAATTACTGAAAATGACTGAAATTGCCACCGAATAAAGTAATTTCTTGTTCGTAATCAATTCAGTACATCGGAGACTGACTGCTCGGTTGCTATCATCAGAAGAAATTCTATACGTACCTGTATAGTTATGTATGTTATATTTTGAATACATGCACAAAGATGGATACATGCAAGACATGTTGTTATCAGTGGTAGTTTCAAGTTTGCGGCAGTTACATATCAACTCAAATTGTGTACCTTACTCAAAATGCTGGGTAAAACTCGTCACCTAATGTATAAGCAATTATAAGAATAATCGTCAGTGGCCTTCGAAGACCTCGTAACTTACATTAGTGGCCTTCGAAGACCTCGTAAGTTACATTTTCCCGATTTTCGGATTTTTGCATGGTTCCATCCCTTGATTTTTTTCCTATCATCTGTGAAAAGCTTGTAACTCTATCAATTTTGCAGAGGTCTTTTTCCCCTGATTTTAAAAACCTCGTATTGCCGTTGGGTGTTGAGACATTAGCGACATTAGCGGGAAAACCTCGTATTGTCTGTTTGAATCCCTGCGAGTCTGTTGAAAATCCTCGTAATTGTTCCTTAAATTCAAAACAAAAAAGTTCAAAACAAAAAAGTGAAAACCTCGTATCTACACGTTTTGATCTGGTGAAGAGGAATTTGATTTTTAAAACACTCATTATCTCAGAACTATGATTTTGAAGATACGAGGTCTTCGAAGGCCACTGACGAGATGCTGTTACCAAATTACACGCACACACACACACACACACACACACACACACACACACACACACACACACACACACACACACACACACACTCACACACACACACACACACACACACACACACACACACACACACACACACACACACACACACACACACACACACACACACACACACACACACAGTATGAGTCTAGAATAAAGTTGCAGGTCAATTGAACCACAACAGTAACGCTGAAAAAGTGCATAAAATAGCGGAGCAGTAACTTAGACTGAGGTGCACGAAGCAATACTGGGTGTCACCTACATGAGTGGAATGCAGCCACAGGGTCTCATTGGTTGAAATTGAGATTTGTTGTGATTTCAACCTATCAGACCCCGCTGCTTGTTGTCATCCAGTTGGGTGGCTCCCAGTTTCGCTTCGGGCACCTTAGCCAAGATGTTTCCGGAAGTAAAAATATAAATAGTCAGAGTTGTGAGGGATCGCCGAATGGACAGAAGGTCATTGCTTTGCCAGCGGGAAAAAAGCAGTGCAAGAAGACACTGTAAACTGCGTCATTAGCAAAGTTGCTGCTCTGTCTTTCTTGGTTGCGTGTCCCTTTTTGTATTTCACTCTTTTGCACTTTCACTATGTCACGTTTGCTTTGTACTTCTCTGTCTGCTTCTTTTTCTTGTTTTAGTTTGTCCATGTATACGTACTTTTTTCGGTATCCTCGTTTCTCTCTTATCCTTGGCACAAAGGGTCAAAAATCCCAAAAATAAGCCCTTAAAAAAATAAGGCCTTATTTTTGAAAATATGCCCATATTTTTGAAAATAAGCCCTTATTTCTAAAATAAGGCCTTATTTTCCATTATTAAGGCCTTAAATCTTTAAGCCCTTAAAAAAATATGGGCATAAAAAAATAAGCCCTTATTTGAAAATAAGGCCTTACGAGAAATAAGGCCTTATTTCTGTAAGGCCTTAATAAAAATAAGGGCATAAAAAAATAAGGGCATAAAAAAATATGGGCATAAAAAAATAAGGGCATAAAAAAATAAGGCCTTATTTTTTTTACCAATCATGAAGCTGAATAGAATTCGGCTGCGCCGCTCATGCGCAGAGATCTCATAAGAAACATGGCGAATGGGGGGTTCAGAGATCGTGATGAATTTTTGAGAAGAATTTGTGCTGAAATTGCAAATTGCGAGAGAATTGGGGTTTTGGCGAGTTTGTGCGCGCTTTCGAATGCGTGAAGCCATGCTGTATCCGCTCGATGTTATGACGGATGTTTTGAACGAGAGGCGAGTTTGTGCGCGCTTTCGAATGTCCGGATGCGCAGTAGCGATGCGCAGAAAAATATGGGCATATTTTTTTAAGGGCTTATTTTTTATGGGCATATTTTTTTAAGGGCTTATTTTTTTAAGGTCATAACAGAAATAAGGCCTTATTTCAGTAAGGCCTTAACAGAAATAAGGCCTTATTTCATTATGCCCTTATTTCCTTATGGCTGTAAATATTTAAGGCCTTATTTCTAAAATAAGGCCTTATTTATAGAAATAAGGGCTTATTTTCAAAAATATGGGCATATTTTCAAAAATATGGGCATATTTTTTTAAGGGCTTATTTTTTGGATTTTTGACCCTTTGTGCCAAGGATACTATCTATCTATCTATCTATCTATCAATCTATCAATCTATCTATCTATCTATCTATCTATCTATCTATCTCTTTTTCTCTCTCTCTCTCTCTCTCTCTCTCTCTCTCTCTCTCTCCCTGTAGGATGCTCTCAATTTCTGTCGCTTTTATGAAAATGTCAAATGCTAGCAGGCGATTGAAATTTATATCGGGGACTCGAATGGTTTTCATCAGTGAAAGTGCTTTGTGGGGTAGTTATCCGCGATGGATAGAAAAGATCATATTGACTTCGAGCGGAACTGTGAAGTAATTTTTACCTGGAATGTGTGTAAATATTTCATGTAAATATGTTCATTTTCATTATATCATGTAAATACGTTCATTTTCAAGAGTGTGTATTACCAATTGTCGATAAGGCTTTAATTAGCTAAAGACATTAAACTATCAAACCGTCCAACCGTCAAACCGTCTCTAGCTCTTGTGTGTGTGTGTGTGTGTGTGTGTGTGTGTGTGTGTGTGTGTGTGTGTGTGTGTGTGTGTGTGTGTGTGTGTGTGTGTGTGTGTGTGTGTGTGTATGTGTATGTGTGTGTATAAAGACATCACCATGTTTATGTGTGTGTGTGTGTGTGTGTGTGTGTGTGTGTGTGTGTGAGTGTGTGTGTGTATGTGTATGACATCACCATGTTTATGTGTGTGTGTGTTTGTGTGTGTGTTTGTGTGTATGTGTGTGTGTGTGTGTGTGTGTGTGTGTGTGTGTGTGTGTGTGTGTGTGTGTGCCTGTCTTTACACACACACACACACACACACACATACACACAAACACACACACAAACACACACACACATAAACATGGTGATGTCTTTATAGAAATAGTATGGAATGCGCTCGCATTTACATCAGGGAGTTGCGTACATATCCTCTGCATCATCCAAAACAGCGCAAGAAATGTCTGTGCACACAGCTATATGTCCCCAATGTCAATATCTCTCACGGCTATAAATACATCTTCCCGTCAATCGGTAATAAAGGAATACAGATTACACAAGATACCCTTGCATCAGGTGGTTTTTTTGTTTTTTTTTTGTTTTGCAGTTTAGTCCAAGTAGTCAGAAACTGTTCATCAGACGAGCTCTAAGATACAAGTGTTCAAGTTCAGAAACCCTGTCCCATCCATTATTCAAACCCGCGCCAGTACGTAAAAAGCAAATTAAATTTTATGGGACATGAAAGCTTGGCAATGGTCTTTCAAATTGGCAAGAATTGTTTGTTGCCCCACATGCACAAATACATTAGTGCTGTTCTGGTGTTAACTGGCAGTCCAATGCAAGTACGTCACAAACTGTGCATCAGACGAACTCACAGATAATCGTTTCCTAGTTCATAAACCCTGTCTCATCCATTATGGGTGGCCGATATGTCTGGGTGGCCGAGTGGTAAACGCACTTGCGCTCGGAAGCGAGAGGTTGCGAGTTCGACCCTGGGCCAGGGCGTTAGCAATTTTCTCCCCCCTTTCCTAACCTAGGTGGTGGGTTCAAGTGCTATTGTTTCGGACGAGACGAAAAACCGAGGTCCCTTCGTGTACACTACATTGGGGTGTGCACGTTAAAGATCCCACGATTGACAAAAGGGTCTTTCCTGGCAAAATTGTATAGGCATAGATACAAATGTCCATCAAATACCCGTGTGACTTGGAATAAAGGCCGTGAAAGGTGAATGCTCGCCCTAATAGGCTTGAGCTTTGCTGGTCGATGTGAATGCGTGATATAGTGTGTAAACAATTCCATCTCACACGGCATTAATAGGTAACATGCGCCTTGAGTCGCCTTGTATGGTGAGATATGTGCGCGATATAAATTCTCGTAAATAAATACATTATTCAAACCTGCGTCAGTAACACGCACATTTATTGTCCATAAAAGCCTGGCAATAAGAGACATAGTCTAAAACGCACAAATAGTCTATGTTGGGCTTTTTTGGTGTTAGCTGGTGTAGGTGAGCTTTCTGAACCAAAGAAAACGCCTTTATGACAACATGTCGTTTTACTGTATACAAAGCACAGTTACTGTCGTCTTTAGTTAAGTGCGCACTGGGTTGATTTTTGCTATTACATGAATTTCAGAGAGACAAATCATGTTATTCATTCAAACCCGCAATACTGGGCCGTTTAATTAACTTTACAGAGCAGCCAGGCGTGTTTCGCTGAGTTTGACTTAAATCAGGACTGTCAGCTGTCGCGGTATCACGTGCTAGATCTGTGTTAATACGTTCTGAAGAGAGCGATCACGGCTGGAAACAGTTTTTCCTCCAAATAAGCTTTTTTGTCACATTATTGTATTTTCAATATAAAAAT
Organism: Littorina saxatilis; assembly: GCF_037325665.1. NCBI lineage: Eukaryota > Metazoa > Mollusca > Gastropoda > Littorinimorpha > Littorinidae > Littorina > Littorina saxatilis. The sequence goes on along the minus strand of NC_090246.1, from coordinate 63,792,310 downwards.
GATTGATTAAGTCTTGATGACTTTAGACACTGACAACCTGGGAGGGTCATCTAAGGGTCACACTACATGACATTTTATATAATGTCTATGAAGCCAATTTCCCCATAACTAGCTGCTCTTTCACTGCCAGAGGGAAAAAAAGGTCAATACTAAGTCTTGTCACTTAAATTTGTAAGAGAAAAGGTAAGGATCGAAATAATACGTTCCGAAATGATTGATTCACTTTTTTGTAATAGTTGTAGATTATGACAACCTCGAAAGATCCTCCCCAGGAACACCCGAAATGACAACGTCCAACATTGTATTAAAGTAGATACGAAAACGTTCTACTAACCTTTACCCTAACCATAACCATTATTTATTTTGTTTACTTGATATCCGAGAGCATGAGTGTAACCTAAACATGACGAAGGCGACACCCCCAAAGCCAAGCAGCTGAAATGGAAGCGGTCAGAAAGTTTTCTCACTTAGCGTACAAATAAAAAGACAACTTGTGTGTTCCCGGGGATGTATTCGCTCGCCCGTCAGAAAGAAAGTCGATATTTCCGCAGCAGTAACCACACTTTTTCATTTTCGCTAAGATGTAGTCGGTGGCCAGAATCCCCATCCGAGACACACGAAGTGGGGCAAATCTCCAGCTAAGCCTACCAGAGTACAATCCCCTTTCCAAGCTGTCGTAAGCATGGGATATTGTTTTCCCATTTTTCAGATCCGTCTGACCAACAATTGATTAGAGGATGCTTGCGTCAAGATGAAGAAAAACAAGTTGTAGAAGAAGTTAGCGCAATAGGGCGTGAGTAAAGCTTTAGCAGTGTACTGTACACATCTTTGCTCCGAAATGGTAATTAACGGATGTTGTGTCTCTTTCGGATCCGTCTGGTGCGGGAGAAACTGTTTGGCGTTGTCTTTGAGGAAACAAATCACGACCAAAATTACCATAAGATGTTCTCCACGTACAATGAGTGAGAAATGGAAAAGCCCGAATTAGCTCTAGTGCCGAAAGGATCTCTTCTTGGCGCTGGTTTGCACTGGCTGTTGTTTCTCAGATTACATTTTCATCATTATTAGCCTGGTCGACATTAGCACGGTATCATATTACTGCTGCGGAGATAATGTATTGACAGTATTATTATATTTCTGCTGCTAACCTTCAGGGTTTCATGTAATGTAATTTCAAGCTCGATGAAGCTAAAATATATAACTGAAGGCGAACACTCGCACAGAGAAACCATATTTTGTGCGTGGCTCATTCTCAGTCATACTTCAAGGGTCTGTCATAGACCTTGACAAATAAAGCTCAAAGAAGATCGTTGAAAACTGGGTATGTAATAGAATAGGGTGTGGTGAAACTGTTCATGAAAAAGAATCAAATGAAACTTTTCAGTTTTCTTTGTATTGGGGTTGACATTGGACATTAAAGGGGACATTCAGACATTTTAAAACCTCAGAAGACACTTGCAGGACACGCTACAACACTAAGTCTCTTATCTTAACACCATAGGAGAATTCTGCTTCGTCACTATTGTCAGCAATACAGTTCACTAGAAGATTGTGTTCAAATCCCTGGACCAATACAAAACACAAAAGAGGAGATAAGCGTTGCGCGAACCTCATTCTAACGTCAGTTGTCATGGGATTATGTTTCCCTTGCGGATTCTAAAATATGCATGCACTCAGCCTAATGCTTTGTTGGAACCAGCGAATTCAAGAAGAAAGGACACAGACATCTGCTGCAAACCTCAGCGCAGTAGATTTCCCCTGCTGCGCGTTATGATGTCATATATATATAATATCTAGGGATATTGTCTTCGCTACGAGCTATCGAAGAATTTAGGGGTTTTGCAGCAGGTGTCCGTAGTGTGGTATAGAAAGCAGAGAAAACTGAAGGTTACGATGGTGTTCAAAACATTTTCATTAGCCATCGAAGATTCTTGTTGTTGTTCTTGTCCTTGTGTTTGTTGTTGATGTTGTTGCTGTTCTTGTTCTTAATTTGTTCTTATGCTTGTTCTTATGTCTGATCTTGTTGTCCTTGTTATTCTTTGTGTTCTGTTCTAGTTCTTGTCCTGTTGTCTGTTCTTGTTCTTTTCGTTGTTGTTATTGTGTTTGTTTGTGTTCTTATTCTTGCTGTTCTTCTTCTTATCCTGCTACTCTTCCTCAACCTCTGTTCGTGTCGTTCTTCTTGTTCTCATCATCCTCCTCATCATTGTCTTCCTTTTCCTTCTCATCCTTCTTCTTCTCTAAGCACAAACCGAAGAGCAGAAAAGCCTGTGGGTAGCATTACACTCCCTGTGGCAATTATGAGTATCATAAGATAGGGTGTCTCTTTCAGAATACTCAAGTGGCGCTACCTACTTCTCGAAAGTGTTGCTTTGGGCTGTGGATGTAGTACCACTACCAGACCTTCTATATTTGCTTCAAAGAAATCTGATATTTGTATACTCCAGTGGGTGATTTTGAAAGGAGAATATTTTTCATGAGTGGAAAGAATAGTATATAAAGGATCAGAACAGAAAAAATAGGTCATTACGTAAGAAAAAGATCTTTCTTCACCACTGGTCTTCACGGAGTATTTTTACACCCCCGGTATAGGGGTGTGTATAGGATTCGGTCGATGTGTTTGTTTGTTTGTTTGTTTGTGTGTGTGTTTGTGTTCGCATATAGATCTCAAGAATGAACGGACCGATCGTCACCAAACTTGGTGAACAGGTTCTATACATTCCTGAGACGGTCCTTACAAACAATGGGACCAGCCAAACACACGGTTAGGGAGTTATTGGTGGATTAAGATTCTACAAGGACTTATAGAGGGACATATTAATGGTCAAAGGGAAATAACCTTCTCAGTTGGTGGCAGTGAGAATGGTAAGGACGGGGGTGTTTTTCCTACCTCGGAGGAATTTCTTGTTTTTTTACCTTTTATGAAATCAAAACAAACTTTTCGGAAGAACAGAAGAAAGTCTTTTAAGTGACGGACATTTTCCTCGCAGCCGGTTGTTATGAGACAACTATCTTTTTTTTAACAATGCCAAGGTATATCTCTCCCTTTCAATGGTTCGCATGAGACATTGTTCTTACAGACGTCCCCCTTTTAGGACAAATAAACCACCACGAAACTGAAAACATCAGGTCTTAAAAGGGAGTGAGTCTCAAAATGTAGGATATATTTACAGATCCTAGATCAACAAAGATGCTAAGTAAGCAAGGTCTTTCAAATAGGATGGGTGTCTTAGCACAAGGGGTCTTAAAAGGGGCTTAACTATTGTCCACTGTTTTCTCCAACTACCCCACCTCCCCCGCCACCCACCGCCGCAATCTTCCTATCCTCACCGTCAAAAAGGCCGAGCTTAGCAAAAATCATTCCTTGTCTGTTATGATATCACTGCGGATACAGTTTCTTCTTCGGATGCTTCTTCGACCCGCTGCTGTCTGATTGCGTCTTCATGGCGAAAATTATCTTTCATCTATCTGACGCGGACGTCCGTCGCTCTTCGCTCTTGACAGTTAATCATAGCCATGCATCTGAAAGCTACATGACGGAATGGGAGGGTGCCGGCGTCTTTGCGGGTACTCTATGCTCTTCGTGGCGGCTCTAGGAGTACAGTATATCGTTTATATCTCACTGTACGATATCGAACGCTTGGAGAGTATCTCGATCGTGGAGGATGACTTTTGTTGGCTGTCATAGTGTTGATACTGAGGATTCATGAAAGCGTGAACTAGACGTCTCGTTGTCTTATGAGTAAACTAGGAAGTTTTGACGAAAACGTAGCTGTAGCTTCAGCTGCTGCTGCTGTAGTAGTAGTAGTAGTAGTAGTAGTAGTAGTAGTAGTAGTAGTAGTAGTAGTAGTAGTAGTAGTAGTAGTAGTAGTAGTTTGTTTGTTTGTTTGTTTGCTTAACGCCCAGCCGACCACGAAGGGCCATATCAGGGCGGTGCTGCTTTGACATATAACGTGCGCCACACACAAGACAGAAGTCGCAGCACAGGCTTCATGTCTCACCCAGTCACATTATTCTGACACCGGACCAACCAGTCCTAGCACTAACCCCATAATGCCAGACGCCAGGCGGAGCAGCCACTAGATTGCCAATTTTAAAGTCTTAGGTATGATCCGGCCGGGGTTCGAACCCACGATCTCCCGATCACGGGGCGGACGCCTTACCACTAGGCCACCGTGCCGGTGAGTAGTAGTAGTAGTAGTAGTAGTAGTAGTAGTAGTAGTAGTAGTAGTAGTAGTAGTAGAAGTAGTAGTAGTAGCAGTAGAAGTAGCAGGAAGAGGAGGAGGAGGAGGAGGAGGAGGAGCAGCTGATCATTGAAATAAACGTTTGTCAAAATTCAAGGGCAATTTGTTGTATATGTGTAATGCGCACGATGCCTCTGTATTAAATGTAACTGCAAGAACATTATATTTTGGTCCATACAGTAATTTCAACAACAATTTTTAAACAAAGGCACAAACATAAAACATGAAAACCAAAAAAAATACTCACCGACAGAATAACTGCAATGATCGACAAACCCGGAGTGTTTTGGGTGACCTCATTTTTTTCTCGCAACAGAATGTCTTTTAAAGTCAGCGCTGGCACCCAAAGCATCTTCTAAGAGCATCACGTTTCAGCATGGATTTTGTCAATATGATTGCCCGACCTTATTTGCATGGGCGAGAGGCTGGGTTGGCCCGACGCTTGAGATGTACGTGAAGTCAGCACGAAAAGAGAAACTGCCCCGATGCCTTGGCAAGTTTTTGGCTGTCCAGTTGCATAGTTAAACGATGCAAACGCTTTTGTGTTGACAAGAAAGACATAGATTGTTGTTGTCTTTACATTTTGCTGTCAATGTTTGACTAAGAACCCCTCATCAATATGTTTCATAAACGGTTTTTTAATGCTTGTGAAGAAACGCATGTGAGTCGGTCGTTTTAGGTCTATTCTATTTTCCCATCGACCTCTCTTTTTAGCGCAGTCATTCGTCGTTTTCTCCTTCTTTTCTTTGACATGTTTAGGTCATAAGGTACACGCGAGTTGCCATAAAGAACATATTATAACATGTAATGAAAAAAGATGTGGGTTAATTCAGGAGCATTGGGTAATGTCATAAGAAATGTTCCACAAGGCCAATATAATTTTCCACGCACTATCAATTGTTTATGGAAGACATAATCCAATCAGCAGTGCATCGAAGAAATAATCCAATCAAGATCATGCTCTCCAGGTTGGGTGGTGTTTTGTCCCGTCTCGCTTTGCTATGACGCACTTTCCTGTCCCGAACGGTGAACTCGACTGTGTCATAAATATTATCGATGAAGACGTCCGGTTACTCTTCCTTGCAACTTTCTGTGTCATTTCTCTCCCTTAGGTCGATGATTTACTTCCCTTGCTTGAACGCATTCTCTCCCTGCTCCTTAATCACCATAAAGCTGACAAAATTGGATCAGCTTGGCCTGTAAGTAGGAAGGTCAGGCTGTAATTTACCGCACGATGTCTTAACCGTCTACACGACCAGTTCAATGCTGTGGTATCTGTGATCATCGGAGGTCTTCAGCAATGGTTGGTTGCTTGGTTGCTTCTTTGGTTGCTACTGAATATAGTTAACATCCCGGCTTACTGTTCGGGTATTTTTGTAGCATTTTTCATTCATAACAGTCTCTCCCTAGGGCGGGGATGTAGCTCAGTCGGTAGCGCGCTGGATTTGTATCCAGTTGGCCGCTGTCAGCGTGAGTTCGCCCCCACGTTCGGCGAGAGATTTATTTCTCAGAGTCAACTTTGTGTGCAGACTCTCCTCGGTGTCCGAACACCCCCGTGTGTACACGCAAGCACAAGACCAAGTGCGCACGAAAAAGATCCTGTAATCCATGTCAGAGTTCGGTGGGTTATAGAAACACGAAAATACCCAGCATGCTTCCTCCGAAAGCGGCGTATGGCTGCCTAAATGGCGGGGGTAAAAACGGTCATACACGTAAAAGCCGTGGGAGTTTTAACCCATGAACGAACAAACAAACAAAAGTCTCTCCCTATTCATGGAGTCATGGTATTTTTGAGCATTACCACATGTTTGATTATGTACGTGCTTGGAAATATTGGTACGTGGTCTTTCATTTGTGTCAAGAGAACACTCGTTATTTCTGTCTATGTCTCTTTCTGTGATTCTGGTATGTCTGTCTGTATATCTGCCTATCTTTCTGCCTGTCTTTCTGTATGTATGTATGTATGTATGTATGTATGTATGTATGTGTGTCTGTCTGTCTGTCTCTGTCTCTGTTTCTGACTCTGTCTGTCTCTCTCTGTCTCTGTCTCTGTCTCTGACTCTGTCTGTCTCTCTCTCTCTCTCTCTCTCTCTCTCTCTCTCTCTCTCTCTCTCTCTCTCTCTCTCTCTCTCTCTCTCTCTCTCTCTCTTTACGGCACGGTGCCTTAAACGTTTACATGACCAGGTCGCTGGTTGGTTGATATCTGTGATCATCGGATATCTTCAGCTACTGTTGGTTACTTTGGCTGCTTCGTTTCGCTGCAATTGTCATGTTGCATTTATATCGGCTTGTCTTTTACTTTTAACAGGTTAAAGAGTCAGAATAAGATGTAGGCTTGTGTTCAGTACCACATGATTATTTTTATTGATTTATTGATCTATTTATCTATGTATATATTGATTGATTGATTAATTGCTTAATTGATTGATTGATTCATGTAGTTTTTTAGTTAGTTATTTGTTTATGTATGTATCTATTTATATATTTATGTATTTACTTGTTTATTTATTTACTTGCTTGCTTCCAAACAATTTTTACACTTTCTAACTTGAGTTGAACAAATCTCTCTCTCTCTCTCTCTCTCTCTCTCTCTCTCTCTCTCTCTCTCTCTCTCTCTCTCTCTCTCTCTCTCTCTTTCTCTCTCTATCTCTCTCTCGCTCGTTCGCTCTTTCTCTCTCTCTCTCTCTCTCTCTCTCTCTCTCTCTCTCTCTCTCTCTCTCTCTCTCTCTCTCTCTCTCTCTTCTTAAAGAGTCTGTTGTCAGCAACAACAACAGCAACAGTAACGCTCTCGGCAAAAGCCAAAACTACATTCACGACCGTTTTTAGTAAACCCGGACGCGGTAGTTTTCGAGTTCAGTGTTTTGTGTTTGGTGTACGTGCAATATTTATTTGCTGCAGAAGCGAAGTGTTTGAATGAAGGGACGCAGAAGTGGGATGCATAATTCACCATGACACGAATGCTCTCTAGCGAGCCGGGGTCCCACTGGGACGGCATCGTCTGTCATTTGTATTCAACACTTCTGGCATACTCGCGGTGACCAACTAGCAAGAAGCCGAAGAAGCGTAAATGGAACTCGCAGAGTTTTTAATGGAATGATCACACCATGCTGCTATGACACGAGTGTGAAGTAAAATAATGTATCTTATGTTTGTGTCTGTCTGTTTGCCTGCCCAGTTAGCTTTGTTTCACTATAAGTACCAGTGCCTGTTTGTATCTCTACCTATGTCACTGCCAGTCTCCGTGACTGTCTGTGTTGAAGATGGAGAGTTACAGAAAAGAGAGAGACAGACAGACAGACAAAGACGCAGACAGAACTGTTCTAGCAGTGAGGCATTTGCGATACATCTGGGTTTTTTACCAAAAATAGTGTGAAGATCTTGTTGCTCACAGTGAACAAACAAGTTATTCATTCTTCACGCTTAAGGATGGCTTTCTGTCTTGAAAACTTCGATGACTTTTTCGTCTTGCTTTGATTATCCGCTCCTTGGAAATACGTATTATGGATCCGTCTGCAAACCTTCCTGCTGGAACTTTTAATCTTCACGCTCATCGACATTACCATATCCCCCACCCTTCAGACTCCTTCACAATGGCTGACTCTTTGATCAGAAAGGCTAGAACTGAAAGCGTCTAAAATGTTTTCTCGGTTTCGTTTTGGCAAGACGATCGAACGGATCCAAGCCATGTTTTCCTATCAATTTGCAGGATTCTCCTTTCCCCTAAAGCCAAAGGCGTTTCGATATTTCCGACCCAAAAAAGCCTTTCAAGCCTTTCCTTACATAAAAAAAAAATCGGCGTCAGTTTTCGAGGGAAAGTGTCTTTTCACGTCACAAGAAGCACAAGTCAGTCCCAGAGACATCATCATCTCCCGGAATCGTAGAATTCCTGGGGGTCACTTCCCCCAAATGTCCGCCATTCTCCGGCCGCACTCGACCAATCAGATTTCATTTCCGGTCGCAATTTAAAGGGGAAGAACTGACTCCGCTCTTTCCGCTACGTCAAAGCAGATTATTGCGCGCGAGTTGTCCCGTCGATCGAGTCGGGCAATTGCAGTTTCCGGCTTCGATCTGAATCTAAACGTCTTTTTGGCCTCCCCTTGATATCTTTTCGTTAGAAGTGTG
>NC_090246.1:63756447-63778947 GCF_037325665.1 Littorina saxatilis | reverse complement strand
TCTAGTCGCTTCAGCTCAATGGTTTGATTTGAGTTTTAGTGTTTTTTTTTATCGACTTTTTTTCTTCTTTCTATTTTCTTTTCGTTGTACTTCTCTTAAGCAATACAACTGTTTTTGTTCTTGTTTCTTCAGGTTGACTATTTGTAGTTTTACTTTTCGTCTGTTTTCTCCACCTCCTCCACTTCTTCGTTTGGCACAATTTGTGACTGTTCTACAAGCCTTAGGTCGAAGAGATTTTGTTAATTACAAGTGTGTTTTTTTTATGTACACAAACAATTCTTATCACAAAAACTAGTTTGCTTTAATTTGTATTTTGGGGGGACTTTGAATTGTACTCAATGCGGACTTTGTCGTGGGTATGGTGGCAGGTTTCACGGTAATCAGACTTTTTGATGTGTGTAAACTTTGCCTTCAAATTACTTGCTTACTGTGTTGATTTTCATCATTTTTTCTGCTTGGCATGAGTAAGTATGGTATTTGCAATACAAAAAAATAAATAAAAGCTAAAATGTTTGTGTTTGAGCAATTATTTGAGCGCGTTTTTCGAAGCGAACGTGTGAATCCTGACAGACACCATTTCCTTCTGTCACATGACCCCATCTCAAAGTGTGATTCAACAGACACAAAAATAACACACAAAACTTATGATAATGGGGTTATTAATTTAATTAATACACAAGGTTAGTCTCTGACTAGAGAAAATAGGGAAACAATATCAAATGGGAGCATAAAACCGTTTCTGGAAAAATTTTCAATCACCACCGAAAGTGTCTGTCAGTAAAAAAACCACGTGCTTTGTTTGCAAAGCAAAGCCTAATTTTACACATCGCGTGCTTTTGTCTGTTATTCTTGCTTGTGAACATCATTTTATTGATGTTCTTCACTGGAAAGCAGGTGTATCATCAACAGTATCACAAAATCGCAAAGAATGAACATTTTTGTTGTGATCCGACCGGTGTCTGTAGACTGAATCACACGTTCGGCAAACTTCGTTTTTAACGGAAATAACCGAGCCTTTAATCGGAAACGACGTTTCAACCGCTTCATATCGTCTGCAGGAAGAAAAAGAGGAATGCGACACCCAGTGAGTAAAACATTTAATCGTTTTTAGTGCCTTTTGATCAAGTTTTGTTGCGTCTGTCAGCAACGTTCGTCAACCCAACGTTCGGCACAGCGACGCACGCATACGGATTTGCAGCGTTTGCATTCGGAAAGTGAGGGATTTGTGAGTTCGTTTGCATAATTTCAATCGCTAGTAGGTTTTCCCTTCGTCTCCCATTCTTGTGTGTACATGTTATTGGCATTTCATTGTGTAAATTGAAAGTTTGTGAGTAACAGTAGTAAAATCTGTCGAACGTTGGCAACGCTGACAGACGGAAATATCGAACGTTGCCTTCAATGACAGACTGGCTTGGCGATCGTACTTTCGATTCGTAGGAACACAATATATAGAGACAACAATGTGCGCTCGTTACCACAACGGTCATGAACCGGTGTAACACAAAATTTTTACTCCACGAAAAATTGACTCGGACGGAGTAAACTTCCAGTAAAAATCTTGTACGAAAAAAGAACTCACAAGGAACTAAATTTTTACTCCCCAAATATTTACTCCCAGTAAACATCTCGTACGAGAAACTTAGGGCCTACTCCTTCGTTTATAATTCGCGCAATATCCCATTTTCGTGCAATCCCGTTTTGCCGCCGTCCCATTTTGGCGACATTTAACAAGCCAAGCGTCATTTTACTACCGCATCCCATTTTGGCGCAATCCCGTTTCGCCGCTATCCCATTTTTTTGAATTTTTTTTTCTTTTTACATTTAGTCAAGTTTTGACTAAAAATGTTTAACATAGAGGGGGAATCGAGACGAGGATCGTGGTGTATGTGTGTGGGTGGGAGGGTGTGTGGGTGTGTGTGTGTGCGTGTGTGTGTGTAGAGCGATTGAGAGTAAACTACTGGACCGATCTTTATGAAATTTGACATGAGAGTTACTGGGTATGATATCCCCGGACGTTTTTTTCAGTTTTTCGATAAATGTCTTTCATGACGTCATATCCGGCTTTTTTTTAAAAGTTGAGGCGGCACTGTCACACCCTCATTTTTCAATCAAATTGATTGAAATTTTGGCCAAGCAATCTTCGACAAAGGCCGGACTTCGGTATTGCATTTCAGCTTGGTGGCGTAAATATTAGTTTATGACTTTGGTCATTAAAAATCTGAAAATTGTAATTAAAATTATTTTTTTATAAAACGATCTAAATGTACGTTCATCTTATTCTTCATCATTTCCTGATTCCAAAAACATATAAATATGTTATATTCGGATTAAAAACAAGGTCTGAAAATTAAAAATATAAAAATTATTATCAAAATCAATGGACGTCTACCCACAACACGCCACTGGATGCCGCGTGGTGCCAGTCGTGAAAACCAGGTTCTTTGTCCCACAGTGAGACATTCAAGTTGGGGACTTTGTGACCGCTGACTTTGTCAGCATGGATGGAAAGGTGGAGAGATACAGGGCGGTGATCATCCCCAAGTCAACCCATTTCCCCGATGGGCCAGATCGAGAGGAGATCTGTGTGAAGTGTTTGCGCGCAAAAGACAATGGGAGATACTATGTCTTTCCTAATGTTGATGACATTTCATGCTTGCCAATGGCTCAGATAAAAAAAAATCCCACCAACGAACCATGAACAACAGGGGGGATTACTATTTTGACATGTGACCAAGTCTCATTTGAGCGTTCACAGTGTTACCTGAGAATAGCACACCCCCTTGAATTGGGACCAAAGAAAAAGCGTTGTATATATGCATTTTTGAATGCTTTTCTAAAGTCATAAGTTCATTTGTGAAAAAAATAAATTTTTAGGGATTGTTTTGCTGAATGCATGCAGTTAAGAAATTGACCCCGTTTTCAAATTTAGGGGGTAGGGTTGCCCCATAGCCCACGTATGTCTGTGTGACTGTGTCAAATATCAATCTACTTTGCGTACAAACTGTATAGATGTTTGTTTTTCGATTTTAGAATGATTTCTTAAGCTGGTTAGAACTTCTGAGGTCTACAGGAAACGATAAAGATAAAAAATGTACAAAATATAAGTAGCGTCCTTTATCTTACCATTGTTCTGATCAATACTGTCCCTTTATTTGCAAGTTAACCGTTTTTATTAATGTGTTCAATGAGTATGTTAAAAATTATTATCAATGGTTGCTTTAAACAGCACCTTTGGGCAGTTATTATGCACTGAAGTTGTAAAAGCATGTTTTGGGGTTTTTAGGATATAGCGTCTTGGAACGCCAATCATCTTGGAAATACGAATGTTCATATAATTTTTTTTACTGTTTTGGATAGATAAAAAGTTGAACTCTTGGTGCAAACTGTTTTTTGGCCCCTGTTTGACTATTTATTATTTTGGAATATTGTGTGTGAGAGGGAAACTGCAATCCTCAATATCATGAAACGTGCCTGGTCACCTTTCTCGTCTTGGCTTTACTGTTTTATTTTAGCACCTTGTTGTGTCTCAGCTTCATGTTCCTTTTTGTGTTGACGATGATGGGTAAATCGAAGGATTTGTCATTGATGTTCTAACATGTTTGTTTTTTCTCTCTATGCTTTACTCCTTTTCAGAGTGCTAAACTTTAGCATGTCTTATTTGTAATCACGACACACGATTCATTGATTTGTTATTCTAAGCTTCTTCTAGATTATGTTCTACTCTGGTATTGTTTTTCCCTCTGTCTGTTCCTCTTTAAGAGACTGGTGATGAGTTCATTATTAGAATGTAATGTCATTGATATTCCACCATGTTTTTCATCCCCATTTATTACTTTTTCAGAAGCCTGAACTATTACATTTATTATTTGTAATTATGGCACGAGATTCAATTACAATGATTGCCCTGGTACTCCAATTCTCCTTTACATACATTGCTCCCCCCCCCCCCCCCATTTACCGTCTTATACCATCCCCCCCCCCCACCCCAGATCCCCCCTTTCTCCCCCACGGCAAACTGTTCCCCATCGCAACCACTTTACGTTCGCTCATCTTAAGTTCATGTTTGCAAAATTGTACAGACTTGAATGTTTCTTCATTGGCCTTTTTCTGATCTGTCTTAACCCCTCTTCTGTCTCTTATACTTTTTCTGTTGATGTGTTTGTGCTCTTGTCGCCCTTATTTCTCATGCCCGTGACAGTTTCTCTTCTCTTTGTTCATGTTCTTGTCAGAAACAGAAATATTGCTCTGATCAGGAAGCATGAATGCGATATCTCTTGATCCGATTGAGAAGAAGCACCAGAAGAAATAATGGTTCAAAGGCTGTGTTGACGTGATGATGAGCTGACAATAATGCCTTCTTTCTTCTCCGTTTGAATTCTTTTCTTTGCATCATCCATTTCTTGTTCTTGTGCTTCTTGTTCCTGTTGTATTTCTTCTTTTTCTGCTTTTTGTTTTGTGTAATACTTTATTTTATGGCAATTCAGGCCCGCCTTTTCCTTTTCGTGTGTATTTTTCTTTGAACATGTTTCATATTCTTGTGCATGTTGTTGTTGTTATCTTTCTTTTTTCTGTCCTTTGTTCTTATTTCCGCTTGACTTTTTAGAAATGCAAAATTATCCGCCTTTATTTTTGTGTTGTTCTCTTCCTGCACCAGGAAAAGTAGAAAACAAAGAAATGAGCAAACTGACAAGGCAAAAACAAACTCAGAAACCAGCAGAAACCAAACAAAGAGTTATGAGAGGACACACCACGACTTCATTGATACAGTCCTTTGATGTTGTATGTCATCTTGATCAGCTAAAACGAAATAACTAACAAGCAAATCAACAAACAAACAAACAAACAAACAAACAAACAAACAAACAAACACCTAACCAACCAACAAACATACAAACAAACACACACACACGAAGAAATTGGGAAGAAGACAAGCAATAACTTGATAAAGTTCTTTATGATTTCTGATCATCATCTTGATTGGCAATCCCTATTACTCTCATGTCTTACTAGGACTGAATTGTTCCCCTTTCTACTTTTCAAGAATGGGCAGCCACTTGGTGCTGCTCTATCAAATGTGACAGTACACAACACAACAAAAACAACAACAATAACAACAACAACAATAGAAATATATATGTGTGTGTGTGTCTGTGTGTTAGTATGTGTGTGTGTGTGTGTGTGTGTGTGTGTGTGTGTGTGTGTGTGTGTGTGTGTGTGTGTGACTGTGTGTCTGTGTATCTGTACGTCTGTAAAAACAGATAATAGTAGTAAACTCGTAGCTTTAGAATTACATTTCCACAAACTTGGGCCAAGTCCATTCAGAATCTCAAACTTGCTTCGCCAGGAAACATAATCTGTTGTTTTTTTTACATGCTGTTCAGCATCATTTTTTTTAGTACATGACTTTGAAATTACTTTTTTTGTTTTTAATCCAATGCAACAACCTGGGTTTTTCCTCACTTTCTCATATTCCTTTCATTCGATCTGGCAGAGGTCACGCATGTCTTGTACCGGCTTTCTTTCTTGATCCTCTCACATGTGACCCTCCACCACGAAATGAGTCGCATGTCACCTCGCGCGGTTCCGCGCTAGGCTTGATATAAGTCCGGGGAGTGTCTGGTAACAGTGTGAGGGTCACCTTAGTCACCGGCTTATAACTCAAACAGTTTTCACTCTTTTCTAAAACGGGTTTCACCACTGGATAGAGCATAAAAAACTCGTTAGGAATATGTAAAAAATATGAAAATCATGCAAAGGTGACATGCGACTCATTCCGTTGTGGAGGGTCACATATTTCTTTTTGAAGGCTTTTTTTCTGCGCCATTTAATCTATTTCTTTTTTTAAAGGATTATATATAATACCCGCTCAGTATTCTTCCCTTTTCATTTTCTTTCTTTATCTAAACTTGCCGTTTTCTGTCTTGTGCTAAAAAAAAAACCGGTCAGTGTTCCTATTTTTTTACTGTGAAGTTTGTTTCAATCCTATCATCTTTCTTTGAACTCGCAGTGAACTCTGCTCGTTTCATCTTTACTGTATCTCTTTGTTCAGGTCAGAGCTCTTCTTTTGATGTTTTTAAAAAAATAATTGTTTGTAGAAAAACATCTCGAAAGCGATATCAAAACATTTTGGCAATATGTCAACCTGAAACTAAAAGATCAACACGGAAAATCAAGGATCAATCATGAGCAGCACAAGTGAGGTTATCTGAGCACATTTTCAGAGTATACATGACTTATATATTTTTGGATTCCGGAAATAAGTACAGCACGTTTTTTAACGTGTTTGTGCGTCCACTCGTGGTTGTTTCGTCTTCTGTATTTGTTAATGTTTTTATTTGTTTGCAGTTTCAATTATTTGTTGATTGCTTTTTATTTCGGGTGTTTCTTTTAAGTCCTTGTTTAGCCTTCTTTGAAACATTCAAGGTTGAAAATGACTCCCAAATGTATCATCTTTCACACTGTCCTGCGCCATTTTGTCCTTTGTTTTCTTATGTGTCATTTGTTATGTCCTCGTCAGTGACGTCTTACAGTGAGCAGATTTGTTTCTTCACGCGAAGGACTATACCTTTGTACTCTCCTTTCTTTCGATTTAAACAGTTTTTATTCCGATAATTACAAATAACAATGCCGCGTACAATCAATTAAATACGCGAAGGACTATACCTTTGTACTCTCCTTTCTTTTGATTTAAACAGTTTTTATTCCGATAATTACAAATAACAATGCCGCGTATAATCAATTAAATACGCGAAGGACTATACCTTTGTACTCTCCTTTCTTTTGATTTAAACAGTTTTTATTCCGATAATTACAAATAACAATGCCGCGTACAATCAATTAAATAAACGGAGCAAAACAAGCTATAAGCTTATCAACGTGCTCTTAAAAGCAATATCATATTTGATTTGGAAGACGAATATAACGTATACATGTCACAAGGATAAGTGGATTTGTAAAGGGGAAAAGCAGCTTGAAGAAAACGAAAAGCAACCGACATACATAAATAAAAGCAACTCCTTTCTTTTCAGTCCGAGGAATAGGAGGCGGTCTGGCAGCCTCTAAGGAGAAGCAGCTGATCAAGCAACTCATCAGCAACTACGAGCAACAGGGGCGCAACGGTAGGCCAGTGGCTGACCACAACCACAACATGCTGGTCAACTTCTCCCTCTCCCTTATCCAGATCATGGACATTGACGAGAAGAACCAGATCCTGAAGACCAACGTCTGGTATCATTATGTGAGTGTTGTTTTGGAGATATGTGGTGTGCGTCTTTTGTGTCCGCGTACGTCTTCAGTGGGCTTGAGGAAGAAGAGGGTATTGTTTTATGTTTACAAACAGAACTAATGACCACGTGATGTTAAAACTTTGCCTTTGCCTTGCTTTGTCAGTTTGTGCTGATTTCTTCCTCTTCCTACGCCTCTGCGCCCACGTCTCATTGTCTGTATCTCTATCTCCCCGTTTCTCGCTGTCTGCGTCCGTCTGTCTGTCTCTCTGTCTGTCTGTCTGTCTCTGTCTGTCTGTCTCTCTTTGTCTCTGTCTCTCTCTCTATCTATCTCTGTCTCTCTCTCTCTCTGTCTCTCTCTCTTTCTCTCTTTCTCTCTCTCTCTGTCTCTCTCTCTGTCTCTCTCTCTTTCTCTCTCTCTCTCTCTCTCTCTCTCTCTCTCTCTCTCTCTCTCTCTCTCTCTCTCTCCGATTCTTCCTTTCCTTTCCACCACTGAGTTGTGTATGGCAATACATGTATTAGAATGTTTTTGTTGTACACTTGTTTAATGATGATGATGATGATGATGATGATGATGATGATGATGATGATGATGATGATGATGATGATGATGATGATGATGATGATGATGATGATGATGATGATGATGATGATGGTGGTGATAATGATGATTTCAAAGCAAAAGTAATACATGATGAGCAAATAATACGATGATTCCAGAAATGGGTGGATCAGCTGCTAATATGGAACCCAAGGAAATACGACAACATCACAAGCATTCGCATCCCTTCGGATCAAATCTGGCTTCCAGATATCCTGCTCTACAATTTGTGAGTATAAAATGCTATTACATCACACAGTATGCCACCACCAATATCCCCGATTGCATCCCTCTTGAGAATGATTGCTATGGGTGCGGACAGTGCTGAATGCGATATAGAATGCAAAAAGCATGGTCTTGTAATGAATAATGATGTTTGTCTTGGTACATTCCGAGCGTGGGGTCCATATTCCAATTGAAAAACTGTGGCGCAATGTCTTTCTTCGCAGCTGTTTTATGGAAAATGTATGGTAAAACCATGCACCGAGACGGCCTGTATCATAATTTAGTTCCAAGAAGATATCAGACAGATCATGTAAGCTTTCCAGCTCACCCACAGATGATTTATTTTTGGTTGTAACATTAGAAAATCTGAATTGCAGTCACGTGGGTATCACACTGAATCTGTGTACATGCAAATGAAAACAAAATGTTCTTGTCCTGTGAGTTTGATTATACAATCCTGCAGCTTTCGCCTGTTGTCGTTGACGTTGTTGAGTGGGCTTTTGTTATTGTTTGTTTTCTTTTCTTTTAAGGTTTAGTCAAATTTTGTTTTGTTTTGCTTGTTTGTTTGTTTGTTCAGTTGTTTGTCTCTAAAGTTCAGTCAGGATGATCGTACATTTAATATTTGCGTCGTTAATGGGTACGTCTGCACACGTGAGCGTCAAATTGTCTGTGGTGCACATTCTTTGTCTTGTAAAATGACAAGAAATAAAGAGGCATGTGTGATGTGAAGCCTTTTGATGACGGGGACGCCTCCCATAAAAGACAATTTATGTTGTGCCATTGTCATTAATATTGACCAAAATATACCAGTCTTGACAGTTCATGTGCAATTGTGAGCACTTTTGGCTGGTCCCAATGGTGTCCTTTTATCGCAGGTTCCACTGTAACTTTGCTCTTAGACACAAATGAACAAGGTGTTATGCTTGTGCGTATTGAAATAGCTTTTGCAACTGTTGTGTTGGTGTTGCTGTAACTTTCTCTCGTGCTCTTATCGTCCTCGTCGTTGTTATCGTTGTTGTTGTTATTTCACCCACTACACTTTAACAATACACGTTGCTGCTCTGATACTTTAACTTTCGATATCACACAAACAGACTTTACACACAAAAAAAGTGCAACCGGGTATTTCTTTTCCTGCCTGACTATTTGCTTCGTGGGAAGAAAAAAACCCGGCAATAGTGTGTTTTTTTTATAATAAGCAGACACCGTGAAGGCTTGGCGAAAATCCTAACAGCTTTGTGAAAACCTTTTTCAGCACGCAGACAGTTTATTCGCCATCCTTCAGAGACTTCCATTTAATTGATGAAATTTCAGACGGTCACAAAAAAACTTCTTAGACGTGACAGGCTAATTCCATGACTTGCCCATAGGGGCAGACTGTTCAAGTGCTAGATCTACACTGTCAGTGTCTGAGGCCGCTACGATAGTTTCGTTCCGATAACGCCAACACCGTCACAAAGATAATTGAAAGAGCCACCTTCTCCCTTTTTCGTATGTGGGCTACGGCGGCCCAAAGGCGCGCCAGTGTTGTTGGGGTCTTGACGTGGGGGAGTTCGTTTGACATGTTGTGTACTTTTATCAATAGTAATGAAACAATGGCGACTGCACGTGAGAGGGAACAATAAAGAAACCAAAAAGCAATGTACTCACGTTAAAATGACGAACACGGAACGAATAACAGCGACGTTTCGACCTAACGTCGCCGTTATTCGTTCCGTGTTCGTCATTTTAATGTGAGTACATTGTTTTTTGGTCTCTTTTATCAATAGATAAGGTTGTTTTTTAACGGACTGTGGTGTCAACTTTGAATATTGTTCGGAAAGACGGAAGATTAAGAGAGAGAGAGAGAGAGAGAGAGAGAGAGAGAGAGAGAGAGAGAGAGAGAGAGAAAGAGAGAGAGAGAGAGAGAGAGAAAGAGAGAGAGAGAAAGAGAGAGAGAGGGAGAGAGAGAGAAAGAGAGAGAGAGAAAGAGAGAGAGAGAGAGAGAGAGAGAGAGAGAGAGAGAGAGAGAGAGAGAGAGAGAGAGAGAGAGAGAGAGAGAGAGAGCGGACCCATATAACGCAATAAGAAACATATAATCAACAAGATGACTGTGGGTGAGATAAACAAAGTTGAAAAACAAAATAAATCGGTACTCACCAACACATGGACAGCACAGACACAGACAAAGTCCTATTTTCGCCTATGGAGACTTTTTTTGGAACCACAATTACAAAGGGAGGAAACAAGCAACAGCAAAAGAAGCACAAAACCAAAAAGGGGTTACAAGACAAGAAAAGACACACTGTCATGAAATATATCATCCGATGCACAGAGAGAGAGAGAGAGTGAGAGAGAGAGAGAGAGAGAGAGAGAGAGAGAGAGAGAGAGAGAGGGGGAGAGGGAGGGAGGGAGAGAGAGAGAGCGAGAGAGAGGACCTAAAGAATGCCAGAAGAACAGACAAACTGTCATGACAAATATCTCCCGATGCACACTGCCTGTGCCCTGATAATGACAGACAAAACCTCAGCCCCGAGAGAACTAAACAACGCACGCAGAATGTTATGGAGTGCTCCTGAACCCCACATACCGTTGCTCGAATTCGGAATCAAGATTGTCACACGTCAATTATCAGACGGCACACTGGGACCCTCCCTAACCTCAGTATCTCTCACGCTCCACTATCGGTCTGGTACATTGACCGGACACAATCCCGTTTGCGACGTCGAAAACCTCTATCCGGTGGCGTTTATTCCCAAAGGTGTTGCTCCTAGAAACCCTCACAATCGGATATGGGGCACCCAGACCCTTCTAATCTTGTGTCTTCCTTCCCATTCGGATCGGATCAGCTAGGGGGGCATCCCTCTCTGTTCTGCAGGAGTCGCCGCCCTTTAAATGCACCTACCGCTGCGAAAACCAAAAGTTTTACTGGTTCACACAAAGGGGAGGTAATGATGTTACACCCGCATCGATTGTGCGGAAGTTGGAGGAAAAGAAATCAAATAGAAAAAAGGGAGGGAATCCTAGACTCCCGGAGGTTATCCTCCCGGCCCGGAAAGTTTTTGGGGGCAGATAGAAAGCAGAATCGGTGTCTTCCCTGACCAACGCAAGCGAGGCTAACACAATTATTTCGTTTGTTTTCTCCCCCCGACAGGAGAAAGTTCGCAACAGCCTGTGCTAACACATCGGTCAGGATTTAGGGTCGCTGGCAGTTTACCCCTCTACCTCTCTAATTCTGTTTGTTCCCTCCAAAGGCTCTCAAGTCGATTGCGTTTCAGTTATTTTTAAGGACACCTCTTCGCGACAGAAGTAAGAGAGCGACCAGTCTTATACTTACCAGAGACTTCTCGCCGTGGCAGGATCCAATCAAAGAAGAGGTCTGAGCCGTCAACGCTGTTGTCGGTAAACATTAACGTTTCAAAGGTACAGTGCTTCCCGTATAAACAATTCTGATCACTAGTTCAGATCTGCGTAGGCTTCTTTTCTTTATTGCATGGGGTAAGACCATTCATCCTCTCCTCCTCCTCCATCCCAAGATTACAAACAGCCTGGGCGCTCATTGTGTATAATAGATAAGGCTTTGCTGAATTTATTTCGTGACGGACAGTAGTGGCTTAATTACTTTGATAATTAATGTATTATAAAGCAAATAGTCAACTCCGCACATGCCAGGATGTTGGGTTTTGTTTTTTTGTTTTTTTTGTTTTTTTGTTAAGGATGTTAAGTTTTAGTATGTGTCCAAGTGGCGACCGGGGTAGCCTTATCCACCTAACATCTTCGGCAGATCTAAACTAGCGAGCCAAACTTGTTTTTAAACAGGAATGACTGTGCCTTTTTAGCTAAGGAATCGATGCTGCCGGTAAAACAACCGTGCTGTCTTCGGGCGTCGCTTGGTTACCCTCTTCTCACTCGCAGTGAATCTATTTCAGATACCTAGTCCATCATCCGATTAGAAAGTTTTGTCTCACGGAGGAGAATTAATCAGCTTTTGCCCTCCACTAAATTTGACGGCCGTGTCCCCCCCCCCCCCCTCCCCCCCCCTTCCCCCCCCCTCCCCCCCCCCCCCCTCCCCTGAGTTTCGAGGCTAAGCTGTTGAAATTCGTTACCACTCTTGAAGACCTAATTTTAAAAGCACACAGACATATCCCCAAAAGATTAAATCACAGAGACCCTTTTATCATAGAATTTATGTTTCGTTGCGTTCTACATGTAGTATCGGGTACGATCTCTCTCTCTCTCTCTCTCTCTCTCTCTCTCTCTCTCTCTCTCTCTCTCTCTCTCTCTCTCTCTCTCTCTCTCTCTCTCTCACTCTCTCTCTTTCCCTCTCTCTTTCCCCCTCTCTCTCTCTCTTTCTCTCTCTCTCTCTCTTTCTCTCTCTCTCTCTCTCTCTCTCTCTCTCTCTCTCTCTCTCTCTCTCTCTCTCTCTCTCTCTCTCTCCCTCTCTCTCTCTGAGCTCGCCTCTGTCTCTGTTTGGTCCGTATTGTTATAGATTGCAATAAACGGCAATGCTACTCTACCTGTAGTCCCTTAGCACAACACAGAAGAATGTGTATTGGGTGTATTCTAATCTGCCTCATCTCACTATGCCGCATTCGACCCACCCCATAGCCCACCTCGTCCGCATCCTACTTCGCCATAGCCCACTCTGCCACATCCCTCTCCGCAATAGCCCATTCTACCACATCCCTCTCCGACATAGCCCATTCTGCCGCATCCCCCTCCGCCATAGCCCATTCTACCGCATCCAATTCCGTCATATCCCATTCTGCCGCATCCCTCTCCGCCATAGCCCATTCTACCGCATCCAATTCCGTCATATCCCATTCTGCCGCATCCCTCTCCGCCATAGCCCATTCTGCCGCATCCAATTCCGTCATATCCCGTTCTGCCACATCCCTCTCCGCCATAGCCCATTCTTCCGCATCCCACTCAGCCATAGCCCATTCTGCCGCATCCAACTCTGCCGCAACCAACTCCGCCATTCCCCACTCTCCCGCATTCTTCTCTGCCATAGCCCATTATGCCGCATCACAGTCCGCCGTAGCTCAATCTCTCACGGAAGAGTGGGCTTTAGCGGAGTGGGATGTGGCAGAATGAGCTGTGGCAGAGCAAGAAGCGGACGAGTGGGTAATGCCAGATTTGGATACCATGGCTCATTCTGCCGTATCCCAGTCTGCCGTATCCCAGTCTGCCGTATCCCAGTCTGCCGTATCCCAGTCTGCCACAGCCCACTCTTCCGCATCCCGCTCTTCCGATCCCAGTCTGCCTTAAATCGTCTGGCGAGGGGGGGGGGGGGGGGGGGGGGGGTTGCCTGCGCGTCTGTATGCCTGTGTGTCTACGTCTGAGTAGGGAACAGTCGGATAGGGCCTACATGTCATTCTGTTCTGCCTCCAGTGCTGATGATCGACTGAAGGAGACACGAGAAGCCCTGGTTGTCGTTCAAGATACTGGCGAGGTGTTATGGATGCCTCAAGCCATGCTCAACAGTTCCTGTTCCTTCGACACACTCCTCTTCCCTTTTGACGAGCAGCAGTGCGAGCTCAAGTTCGGCTCCTGGACCTACAACGGGAATAAGGTGAGTTCAGAGCAGTGACACTTTTCAATAGCAGCTTCTTCCGATTCCTTGCTTCAGGATTAACAAGGTGTCTTTGTAGTAATGAAAATATTAATGAATTGTGGTTTCTGAGTTCTAGCTCAAGACTTCTTACGCGTCTTGTGTTGTGTTGTTCGTCCTTCGTTGTCGAAGATGACCGCAGGCTCATGGTACGCTTGGATTTCGGGCCTGAGTGGTCCGGAGGTGGCTGATGAGGCCTATCCGGGAAGCGTGGCATCAGAACCAATCAGACTACGCCAGTTTAGTCTGTTATAGGCAAGATGCTCTCAGGAGTCGACCTGGATGTCAAAGTCTTGAAGGAAGGCTTTTAGAGTGGCCGTACATCTGGTCTGCTGCCCTTCTTGCGGGTATAAGGCGAATAAAACGCCCGTGAATTGACAGTCAAACCTGGCTTGCGTGGCGACCACCTCTCAATAACGACAACCTCCTTACAACGACCACCCTCAAAGAGACCCAACGAGGTGTGTTTGTGTATATATTCCCTTTCCATAGCGACCAACTCTCTATAACGATCACGTTTGGTCGTTAGCGACAGGTTCGACTGTATTGGTATAGATGACTGTCGTGCCGAATTCACGTACTTGCCGATTCCGCGAAATCGGCAATATTGTTGCCCATTTCGCGTAATCGGGTATACATATAAGGCCATATATATGTTTTAGTTTGTATTTTGTATCATACTCACAGCTGGACATGGGCTTCATCGATGGTCAAAGCTCCATGGACACGACGGACTACACGCCAAGCAACGAGTGGACCATCATATTCAACAGTGGCCGCAAGAACGTCAAGTACTATTCCTGCTGTCCTGAGCCTTATCCGGACATCACCTTTACGCTCAGAATTCGTCGAAAAGTGGCGTTCTACACCTTCATTCTCATTCTGCCCTGCGCTCTGCTGTCATTGCTTACTATGGTCATCTTCTGGGTGCCTCCAGAGTCCCCGGCTAAACTTCAGATTGGTGAGTGGCAGCGGAGATGTCAATGGAAACAAGAGCTTAATTCTTTGTTTTAATCTCCTTTAGTCATGTGGATTACCATTGGATAAGACATGAGAAGGAGCAGTTCCAGTTAAGCTGATGTATTTCCGAATCATTTAGTCTTGGTAATGATTCTGTGGGGTATTCTTTTAGCTGCTTTTTACATGAATTTTGCATTGTGTTTGTGTGTGTGTGTGTGTGTGTGTGTGTGTGTGTGTGTGTGTGTGTGTGTGTGTGTGTGTGTGTGTGTGTGTGTTGTTTTTTCTTGGTCTGTAGGCTATATTTGAAGCAGTTTATTTATCAAAAGTTGCTAGCCGTGAGTTGAATACATTGATCCCAGGTAAATTCCCTCACAAAAGCCACACGGTACTTAACTTTAAGGTAATCAAACTAAGTTTGATGCAGTTAGTTTTATGCATGACTGTCAATTGTCAATTGAAACATATTTTGAATTGTAGTTTATGACATCATGAGGTATGTTAAACATGGCTTCTTTGCTCTTCTGTGTTTTTTGTTTGTTTGTTTGTTTCTGTGTGTGTGTGTATTTTAATCGGTGGTGTTTTTGTGTTTTTGTTTGTTTGTTAGTTATTTCCTGTTTTCTTCTTTATTGAGAGGAGGGAGGTGAGGGGGAGGGGGGGGGGTGTAATTATCCCCATTTCTTTGGTGCTGGCATACTTCTCTAGTGGTCAGAATTCATATTAATTTTATTTTTCATCAATGTGACATCCCGTTCATCTTTCGTCCGTTCGGCTGCGTATCTTTAGGTCTAGTGTGGCTTGGCGTAGTCTTTATGTCTACTGTGGCTTGGCGTAGTCTTTAAGTCTAGTGTGGCCTGGCGTATCTTTAGGACTAGTGTGGCTTGGCGTGCAGCCCTCGGGACATCATTTTCACAATCTGTAAATAATAACAAATAAAAACGTTATAATGGGCGTTTCTCTACTTTGAGAGCATCCTAGCTCTCTGGTGGTGTGTCTCACAGCCGGAGGGCATCCTTGAAGAAGTGGAACGAGAAAGGTTATTCAAGAACATTCAATACGCGGGGAGGGACCGATTAGCTCGTTTAAAAATGCCTTGGGGAAAAGATAGGCTGATACGTGTGTGTGGACCGTAATTACGTTTTTGCCCGTTATCTTGAGGTTAAGGGTGCTGTGTGAATGTGTGTAGGGTAGGGTTCGGGTTGGAAGGGGGTGTTGGATGTGTGTGTGTGTGTGTGTGTGTGTGTGTGTGTGTGTGTGTGTGTGTTTGTGTGTGTGTATGTAATGTGTGTGTGTTTGTGTTTGTGTGTGTGTGTGTGTGTGTGTGTGTGTGTGTGTGTGTGCGTGCTTGTTTGTGTTTGTGTGTATGTGTGTGTGTATATATATATAAAATGTCAGTGGAATATGAAATGGGGAAAGCGAATGCAAAGCAGATAAAGGTATGTGCAGGGGTTAAAATATGTACCTTAAGTGTACAGCTGAGAAGAGTCTGAAAATCAGAAAACCAGAACAACATTAAAATATCAAACAAGTCGCGTAAGGCGAAATTACTACATTTAGTCAAGCTGTGGAACTCACAGAATGAAACAGAACGCACTGCATTTTTAACAATGACCGTAGTCCGACGCTAGTGCAAAAAGCAGTGAAAGTGACGAGCCTGTTTAACGCGGTAGCGGTTGCGCTGCGCTGCATAGCACGCTTTGCTGTACCTCTCTTCGTTTTAACTTTCTGAGCGTGTTTTTAATCCAAACATATCATATATATATATGTTTTTGGAATCAGGAACCGACAAGGAATAAGATGAAATTGTTTTTAAAACGATTTCGGAAATTTAATTTTAATCATAATTTTTATATTTTTTAATTTTCAGAGCTTGTTTTTAATCCGAATATAACATATTCATATGTTTTTTTGAATCAGAACATGATAAAGAATAAAATAAAAGTAATGTTGGATCGTTTTATAAAAAAAATAATTTTAATTACAATTTTCAGATTTTTAAATGACCAAAGTCATTTATTAATTTTTAAGCCTCCATGCTGAAATGCAATACCAAATTCCGGCCTTTGTCAAAGATTGCTTGGCCAACATTTCAATCAATTTGATTGAAAAATGAAGGTGTGACAGTGCCGCCCCAACTTTCACAAAAAGCCGGATATGACGTCATCAAAGGTATTGATCGAAACCAAGAAAAAAAATGTCTTGGGATATCATACCCAGGAACTCTCGTGTAAAATTTCATAAAGATCGGTCCAGTAGTTTACTCTGAATCGCTCTACACACACACACGCACAGACACACACACACACACACACACACACACACACACACACACACACACACACACACACACACACACACACACACACACACACACACACACACACACACACACACACGCACGCACACACACACACACATACATTTTTTCTCATTTTTCATTTTTCATTTTTCATTTTTCATTACTTTATTGTCCCATCGCTGGGAAATTCGGGTCGCTTCCTCCCAGTGGAAAGCTAGCAGCAACGGAGTCGCGCTACCCAGGTGTCTGCGTGTTTAGGTGTATTCAGCCACCTGCACTTATGGCAGAATGACCAAGATCTTTAACGTGCCATTGTGGTGACACGGGGGTGGGAGATGGATACCGTCTCTGGGTCTGCACATAAAGTTGACCCGTGTCCGTCCCGGCCCGGATTCGAACCAGCAACCTCTCGATCACAAGTCCAGTGCTCTACCACCTGAGCTACCCGGGCCCCTCGTCTCGATTCCCCCTCTATGTTGAAACATTTAGTCAAAACTTGACTAAATGTAAAAACAAGTCGCGTAAGGCGAAAATACAACATTTAGTCAAGCTGTCTAACTCACAGAATGAAACTGAACGCAATGCAATTTTTCAGCAAGACCGTATACTCGTAGCATCGTCAGTCCACCGCTCGTGGCAAAGGCAGTGAAATTGACAAGAAGAGCGGGGTAGTAGTTGCGCTGAGAAGGATAACACGCTTTTCTGTACCTCTCTTCGTTTTAACTTTCTGAGCGTGTTTTTAATTCAAACATATCATATCTATATGTTTTTAGAATCAGGAACCGACCAGGAATAAGATGAAAGTGTTTTTAAATTGATTTTGAAAATTTAATTTTGATCATAATTTTTATATTTTTAATTTTCAGAGCTTGTTTTTAATCCAAATATAACATATTTATATGTTATTGGAATCAGAAAATGATGAAGAATAAGATGAACGTAAATTTGGATAAAAAATATTTTTTTTACAATTTTCAGATTTTTAAATGACCAAAGTCATTAATTAATTTTTAAGCCACCAAGCTGAAATGCAATACCGAAGTCCGGCCTTCGTCGAAGATTGCTTGGCCAAAATTTTAATCAATTTGATTGAAAAAATGAGGGTGTGACAGTGCCGCCTCAACTTTTACAAAAAGCCGGATATGACGTCATGAAAGGTATTTATCGAAAAAAAGAAAAAAAACGTCCGGGGATACCATTCCCAGGAACTCTCATGTAAAATTTCATAAAGATCGGTTAAGTAGTTTGGTCTGAATCGCTCTACACACACACACGCACAGACAGATACACACACGCACAGACAGACACACAGACACACACACACACACACACACACACACACACACACACACACACACACACACACGCACACACACACACACACATACACCACGATCCTTGTCTCGATTCCCCCTCTATGTTAAATTATTTAGTCAAAACTTGACTAAATGTAAAAAGAAGACATTTTCTCTACAAACAAAACCGTTGTAAAACTACGATGACGTTGCAGATTCCTCGCTGTTGTTCTAGTGCCACGGAGTAAAATAAACAAATGTACAAGAATGAGCTCATTGATTCTGCTCCTGAAGTCAGTGTCCAAACCCAAAATTGAATTTGAAAGGGTTGAAACTCCAGGGAACCTGTTCGAATTGAAAGCCTTGATTGTGAACCCAGCTAACGAAGTTAAAATAATGCAGATTAGGGATTGGGGTGGAATGCTACAGAAGCAGTTATGAGTCTTGAAGAGAGAGCGAGAGAGAGAGAGAGAGAGAGAGAGAGAGAGAGAGAGAGAGAGAGAGAGAGAGAGAGAGAGAGAGAGAGAGAGCGAGAGAGGGGGGGATGGGGATAGAGAGAGAGACTTTGAAAGGTTGAATAACCATGTAAGATGAAGAAAAAGAACAACGTACGATAAACCTGCTTAAACCAGTTCTGTGAGCTATGTTGCAAACCGTCCCACTGAACGTTTCTTTTTACATTAAGTCAAGTTTTGACTAAATGTTTTAACGTAGAGGGGGGAATCGAGACGAGGGTCGTGGTGTATGTGCGTGCGTGTGTGTGTGTGTGTGTGTGTGTCTGTCTGTCTGTGTGTGTGTGAGTAGAGCGATTCAGACTAAACTACTGGACCGATATTTATGAAATTTGACATGAGAGTTCCTGGGTATGAAATCCCCAGACGTTTTTTTCATTTGTTTGATAAATGTCTTTTATGACGTCATATCCGGCTTTTCGTGAAAGTTGAGGCGGCACTGTCACGCTCTCATTTTTCAACCAAATTGGTTGAAATTTTGGTCAAGTAATCTTCGACGAAGCCCAGACTTTGGTAGTGCATTTCAGCTTGGTGGCTTAAAAATTAATTAATGACTTTGGTCATTAAAAATCTAAAAATTGTAAAAAAAAAAGAAAATTTATAAAACGATCCAAATTTACGTTCATCTTATTCTCCATCATTTGCTGATTCCAAAAACATATAAATATGTTATATTTGGATTAAAAACAAGCTCTGAAAATTAAATATATAAAAATTATTATCAAAATTAAATTGTCGAAATCAATTTAAAAACACTTTCATCTTATTCCTTGTCAGTTCCTGATTCCAAAAACATATAGATATGATATGTTTGGATTAAAAACACGCTCAGAAAGTTAAAACAAAGAGAGGTACAGAAAAGCGTGCTATCCTTCTTAGCGCAACTACTACCCCGCTCTTCTTGTCAATTTCACTGCCTTTGCCATGAGCGGTGGACTGACGATGCTACGAGTATACGGTCTTGCTGAAAAATGGCATTGCGTTCAGTTTCATTCTGTGAGTTCGACAGCTACTTGACTAAATGTTGTATTTTCGCCTTACGCGACTTGTTTCTTTTTCCAAAACTGAAAAGAGAGAAGTGACATAAAAGATAGTGATAAAAAAGTGAAGAAGCTTTTCGCACACACGAGATTATAAATGGCCTGGGGTAATTTTATTAAAAGCATCAAAATCCAGGAGTTGCTGGTTATTTCTGATCTTTCTTTTGATACACAAAAATGTAATTGTGTAGCTCCCCAAATTCTCATTATTAAATTTGATGAAAATTGGTGAACAGTTTTTTGTTGTTGGTGGTATTTTTAGTGTTCCGCTGGATGCAACACTGCCAGTTCTGTGCCTTTTCTATTTTTTGTTATTCCGCTAGCACTTTGAATTTGGCGTGAATTGTGTGTTTCAGGAATGAACATATTTCTGGCGTTTTTCGTCCTGCTTCTGTTATTGGCTGACTACACGCCCAGGGCTGCTGCATCCATCCCATTGATAGGTGAGTGGGGTTTTTTTTCTTTTTTTCTTGACCTTTGCTGCAACGCACGAAGACTTCCATGATTAACCAAACAATGTATCTTCCTCTATGTCATTGAGAGTAAAAAACGGTATAAGTCAGCACACGGATGCATCGGATGATTTGTGTACACAATCATGCAATAACTTATATGTTCAATCTGTTTCTGCACTGGCACATACCCGCACCTGTATATAAACACACCCGCATGCAGTGATGCACGCACGCATCCAAGCGCACGCGCACGCGCACGCGCGCGCACACACACAAACAAACACATGTGCACACTTGAACACACACACACACACACACACACACACACTCACACTTGAACACACACACACACACACACACACATTCACACACAAACACACACATACACACACACATGCATACCTGTTTACCCTTACTATTTTGGAGTAATTTATTACTATTTTTTGTAGGATTTCGGGAAAAAATACTCCATTAGAGTACGGATTACGATTTCCAAACGTGCTTCAACTTAGATTAATATTGCTAATGTTGGCATTTGTAACTCCTGGGTTACTATTTGGTCATGAGATTACTATTTTTGGCTTGACCATTACTCTTGTCAAGGTTTTGGGGTAAACAGATTTGCACATGCCCGCGCGCGCTAGCGCAGTCATTGTACCTTTCATGTTGTTCACACTTTTATTTGGAGCGAACCAAATGGAATCAAATCCCTCCAGGGGATGTGGGGAGGGGGTTGTGAACACAATTGATCTTTAGAAACGGCAGCATGGTGTTTTGATGAGGATTAGACGCTTGGCAGAATGTCAATGGAACTTTCAGCATGACAAGAATATTATATGAATCTTGGGAATTCTTTGTCATCGTGATTTTTGGCAGAAAAAAATGCAAGGTTGTCATCTTGAATTTGTTTATTAAGATGGAGAATTTGGTATGACTGGGTCTTTGTCTGCTTCCATTTTTATGCGTCGTTGCTTTCTGAGAGAAGGCCTGCCAGAATATGTATAAAATTAAAAAAACATTAAAAAAACAATGACATAAGGAAGACAGATTTTGAGAAACAAAACCTACCGACTTTTACATGGATACACTATGCCTGTGGTGTTAAGGGTGGAGATATTTCCCATCTTCCAGGTCAATGTATGTGCAGACCTGATAATGCCTTATCCCCCTTTGTCTGTACACGCAAGTACAAGACCACGTGCGCACGGAAAAAAATCCTGTAATCCATGTCGGTGGGTTATAGAAACACGAACCTTCCTAGCATGCTTCTACCGAAAGCGGCGTATGGCTGCCTATAAGGTCATACACGTAAAAACCAACTCGTGCAAAACCACGAATGTACGTGGGAGTTTCAGCCCATGAACGCAGACAAAAGAAGATGAAGTATAGAAATTGCCAAGTGTTAACAAAGACCGACAAGTCAGATTTGAATGAAACACTCAAGTGATACAAGGGATTTGTTTTAGAATTTTGGAGCCTTTCCAGTCTATCCGTTTTTGAATTTCTGCTTTCGTGGACTACTTGGACGCCTACGGCGTTTGTTCGAGAAACTACATCGCGATCGTAGAGAAATTGTCTAATGTAAACAACAAAAGTCAAAGTTAAATGAAACAAGCAAGCAATATCGTTTAGCTCATGAGAACAGCAGATTCACTACTACTTTGACTTTACAACAGCGGTAATGTTCACCCGCAGTGTCTGCTTCAGAAATAAAAAAACAATATTTTGTGTACATGTCTTTAATTACAAACATCCTCCACCGTTTCTCTCGAGGCGACATTAGACGCCTCAAGAGCCTTCATGTAGGCACTTAACGCTGAGATTCTCTGCCTCATGACACTCACAGATAATGAAAAAAATCTTCTTAGCCAAATCCGCAGCCACCCCGGAGGTGATTGACACAGTTTCAACCTTTCTTTTTAATACTCCCTTCTGGCTGTTGTTCACCTTTTCTCCGTCCTTTCGGCCCCGTTTCCGTTCGATATTTTAATCTACATTCATCTCTTAATCGAAGTTGTTTTTGGCTGGCGGGACATCCGTAGGAATTATGTGTATTTTGCCGGCCGAATCGCCTTTAATGTCTGCAAGCTTCGATTTTCGACTCGGCGATAGGAACCTCAGATTTCCCCCATGTTGGTGCTTGCGAGAGACCAGGGTAACCTTCCATTCGGGGCTAGATTCCGACCACTTGATCGTATTTTCTGATAACGTTGGGATATAACATTCATCATATAAAGGATTTGCGGTGCTGTAGGGATAAATCGTCGTGCAGACAGGTCTTATAGGCAGAGAGAGAGAGA
>NC_090246.1:63736447-63748947 GCF_037325665.1 Littorina saxatilis | reverse complement strand
GCGGTAACTTTATTGCGATTGTACAGTGTCATTATGAGAACGTGTATCGACGACTAAGAGCCATAGGGATGCTGCTGTACAGTAATCATTGAGGGTGTGTTTGTTTGGCTGTTGCTTTATTTGTTTTTTTATTTTTCTCTCTCTCTCTCTCTCTCTCTCTCTCTCTCTCTCTCTCTCTCTCTCTCTCTCTCTCTCTCTCTCTCTCTCTCTCTCTCTCTCTCTCTCTCTCTCTCTCTCTCTCTTTCCCCTTATTTCTTTCTCCTTTCCTTTATTCCTTCCTTTCTTTCTGTCTTTCGTATTTTCTTTCTAACTTTACTTGTGTTCTTTGTTTACGTGGCGTGTGCACCACTACTGATCAGAGTCTTAGGGCAATGTAGGTATATTTTCAAACGGAGGAGAGGGGGGAAGGCGGGACTATTGTTTGATGTCACACACAGAAACACATCTTCCTGACAATTTCTATTTTTCTGTCCTCTTCACCAGTGTGTGATCGACGGGATGGCCAGAGTGCTGTGCATGCGGGATGCCTTTATCGAACCCCGCACCGATGTCACCACGCCCAAGAAAACCTGGTCGACCTTCGTCAGCACCTACCGTAGTTTCTCAGACCCGGAGACGTTGTGCGCCAAAGTTCATCTTCTGGACCTCGACAACAACTTCGATTCCAAAACAGACCTAGAGGACTGTGGTCTGGAGGATCTCTTCGGAGAAACATCGGGAGAAGGTCAGGACGACGAGTGGGAAGAAGAAGCAGCAGAATTGTTGTCGGATGTGACGTCAATCCGCGAGACGATGACGTCAATGCAAGAAAAGCGTGACGTTGCCGAAGCCAAGAAACGTCACATCCGGGAGTGGCGCATCATCGCGGTGGTGTTGGACAGAGTGTTCTTCCTCGTGTACATCTTTATCAACGTTATGGGACTCGTGGCCATCTTCGTGAGGGTAATGATCCCGGAGGAG
Source organism: Littorina saxatilis (assembly GCF_037325665.1). Classification (NCBI taxonomy): domain Eukaryota; kingdom Metazoa; phylum Mollusca; class Gastropoda; order Littorinimorpha; family Littorinidae; genus Littorina; species Littorina saxatilis. The sequence continues at coordinate 63,747,987 of NC_090246.1, read as the reverse complement.
TGATCTGTTTGCAAAACGAATGACTTGGGAAAGGATAGCGAGCTCTGGAATAAACTACAACAAAATTACAGACATGGTTCTTCCTCGGGTCATAGTGAATCTGTAAACAGCGTTATTGGAACTTTGTTAGAACCGGATTATGCTGCCGGAGTGATCAGCTCGTGGCAATTATAATTTAGGGAAAATTAAAGATGAAAAGAGTCAAAGGTTATGCGGAACAAACAATGTGTTCTGAGATAAGATGATGAAAACTAAAGTATGCGGTCTGTTTTTCCCCGTCATCAACATTATGGGACACATGGCTATATGTGTTTGGGTTATGCTTCCGGAGTGATGTGCTTTTGCAGTTAGAGACTGAAAACTATTGGCAAAAGTCAGAAGTAACAAGGAAGAAATGTTTAATGTGGAAGCGATGAAGCAGTACAGAGAAAGCTTTGAAACAGGACAGTCATACTTAAAGACAAAAAGGGGACCTCAGAAAACAGAGGAAATACAATCCAAGAGTGTACAATGGAAGCATTTGTTTGGATATGAATATGAATATGGATGCGATGAAACGAGAAGAATATGTCAGCAAAGAAAAGAAAGGAATGCATACCGAATAATCTGCAATAAAGTAGCAGTAGTTGGCCACAAAGTTCGTCTAACTCGAGGACGAAATATCAAGGAGTACTTTTAAGTGAAAGAAATTGCCTGCTGCTAGCGATTTCAAGATAATGAGACACATATTAGACAACTGATTAGCAAGACATGTGTAGCAATTATAATGTTTGTTTGTGCATGTGTGCGTGCATGATTGTGTTTGTGTGTGTGTGTTTGTGTGTGTGTGTGTGTGTGTGTGTGCGTGTGTGTGTGTGTGTGTGTGTGTGTGTGTGTGTGTGTGTGTGTGTGTGTGTGTGTGTGTGATTGCCTGAACGTTTGTGAGTTACTACTGTTTTGTACATTTTACAGATGCACATATATTTTGATGGGAAAACGGTATTACTTGATGAACATAGAAATATGTACATGCTGATCGAACTAAACGCTAAAAGCAACTAACAGTTGGCCATGAGTTACTATAGAATTTAAACATGAACATATCGTATTGCAACCATGCATATTGTTACAATACTTCCAAAACACTTGACAGCAATGTAGCAAATCCAGCATTTAAACGACTATGCAAATCTGAAAAAATGTTTTAGGTCATGCTGTCAGTGTAATAAAGCTGTTCTTTCTGTGTCTATTCTTAGTTTGTTTTTACATTTAGTCAAGTTTTGAGTAAATGTTTTAACATAGAGGGGGAATCGAGACGAGGGTCGTGGTGTACGTGTGTGTGTCTGTCTGTCTGTGTGTGTGTAGAGCGATTCAGACTAAACTACTGGACTGATCTTTATGCAATTTGACATGAGAGTTTCTGGGAATGATATCCCCGGATGGTTTTTTTCTTCGATAAATGTCTTTGATGACGTCATATCCGGCTTTTTGTAAAAGTTGAGGCGGCACTGTCACACCCTCATTTTTCAATCAAATTGATTGACATTTTGGCAAAGCAATCTTCGACAAAGGCCGGACTTTGGTATTGCATTTGAGCTTGGTGGCTTAAAAAATAATTAATGAATTTGGTCATTAAAAATCGGAAACTTGTCATTAAAAAAACACTTTTTCTTAAACGATCCAAAAACAATTTCATTTTATTCGTCGTCATTTTCTGATTCCAAAAACATATACATAAGTTATATTTGGATTACAAACAAGCTCTGAAAATTAAAAATATGAAAATTATGATTAACATTAATTGTCCGAAATCGATTTAGAAACAATTTTATATCATTCCTCGTTGGTCCCTGATTCCAAAAACATATACATATGATATGTTTGGATTAAAAACAAAGTCAGTACGTTAAAAAGAATAGAGATACACAAAAGCGTGTTATCCTACTCAGCGCGACCATTACCGCACTATTCTGGCTTGTCGATTTCACTGCCTTTGCCACGAGCGGTGGACTGACGAAACTACGAGTATGCGGTCTTGGTGAAAAAATGCAGTGCGTTCAGTTTCATTCTGTGAGTTCGACAGCTTGACTAAATGTTGTTATTTCGCCTTACGCGACTTGTTCTTGTTGCACTGTTCCAGGTAGTTTCTTTGTTGTCTTTGACAGGCGAATCAATGTACATGCTTGGATAGTTGTGTTTTTGCATTCAATATATGTGTGCTGACTGCTCATTGCCTATGGTAGGCACACACAGCACGTTGTTTTGACAAAAGGTCATCGTGAAACAAGTATCCGTCATTGTGCGAAGTATTGCTTTGTGTAGTTTTGTAGCACAAAGCATTGTATTGTTGAAACTAAAAATGCAATCTCATATTCACATCAAATAAAGGCGTCTTGTTTCGTAATAAAGATTGTATGTACGTGTAATACTAAACACACACACACACACACACACACACACACACACACACACACACACACACACACACACACACACACATACACACACACACACACATACACACACTCGCACGCACGCACGTACGCACAAACGCACGCATTCATGTAACCACGCACGCGCACACATACATACACACACACACACACACACACACACACACACACACACACACACACACATGTGTGCACGCACGAACGCTCGACAACGAATGAAGAAGAACAACTCTGGCAAACGCGTTGATCAAAAGGTTACTCTTTTGAACATGGTTACTTCCCTTTCGTGATTTAAAGGATGCGCAACTGGCAGTAATGTATATCTGAAGGTAAGATATGTTAGCACCACGTATCCAAACACAATTACGTTGGGGGGTGTGCGTGTGTGTGTGCGCGTGTTTATTCCAAGCATAAGTACACAAGCATATACTACACACGCGTGCGCACACACACACACACACATACACACACACACACACACATACACACACACACACACACACACACACACACACACACACACACACACACACACACACACAGGCGTCCATGCGTGTGCTCGCAATTGAAATAAGGTATAACAACAAGCAAACACAGTAACACAAAACTGGCAAATTTACTGTTTACCACGGAATTGTGTTTATATGGGTAGTGAAATGTTTCTGTATTGTGATTGTATGTGTTTTGTTTTGTTTTTGATGATTCAAATTGAACAGGATATATCTGGTAATTTGTGGATTTACTGTAAGATGAATATATATATATGCCTGTATTTGTGTGCATATGCTTCTTTATGCGCGCTGCTCTTATCCCAAGTTAAAGGCACACTCCTTCCCGTGTGAACAGTTGGGCTCACAATCTGGCCAAGATTTGACATGGGAGCAAGTCCATATCCCTTCACTTGGTCACATACCAAAATTTAACAGCCTAGGTGCTAGCTGTGGTGATTTAGGATTTTGTTCTTGATTTATTAATTTCTGAACAAGTTTCTTACGCTATGAATTCATCAAACATTTCCATGGTGCACAGAGAGCACCCGGGGTTTGATTTTTGGTATGTGACCAAGTGGATGGATAGTCTTATCCCATGTAAAAGCCTGGCCAGATCTGAGATGGTGATCCGAAGAGTTTACAAGGGAAGGAGTGTGCCTCTAAGGTCTGGATATATCTTCATGGTGGTTTACCTGATACGAAGAAGATGTTTTTTACTCTGTGAAAGATTACAGCAAAGAACCCCACAAACATTGACACAGTTTATTTTTACTATGACAGGTTCAGTGATTGACGAGTATTTTTACACCACGATGCTTATTTACATGAATGCATGTTCTTTTCAGATACAAAACATGTGAATAAACAAATACCCCAAACACCAAAAGATTCATTCCACGACACGGGCATCTTGAGAAACATGTTCATGACCATTATGTGCGCTATTGACACAAAACCACTGCATTATGACGCGTTAAATGAATACAGGCATTGTGTGACAGATAAATGTTACAACAACGTGTAATTACCGAGTAACTATAATCATCTCTCATGGCATATGTACGGTGAAAAAGCCGTCAATTCCATTTTGAATTTCAGGCTTAGGTGAGAATTCTTTTTGAAATTGCCCTAATCACATCTACTGTCTTGTACAAACATGAACTATAAGGTCGTTATCCTTCCAACCCATTTGTTTTAAACCAAAATAACGCATGGTTTACCGTTCACTGCCTTTCAAAGCATTTTCCGGCCAGATGTCAGTGATCGGTCACGGACGTGTTAATATTTGAAATTGAAACGATCCGGTTGGAGTTTCAGTCAATGTACCCACCCAACCTCCCACATGACGTTCACACATAATAAACTCATGCTCATATTGGACTGATTCCTGTTAATTTCCTAACACAGCACGAGAAAATTCGACATAGGCAAAGCTATGTTATGTCCATTTCCAAAAAAGCAAAAGATAAAACTCAAAGCTACTTAACTACTTTTATATTATTCGTCTTTCTACAGTCTTTGTTGGTACCGTTTTTGCTTTATTTGCAGCGGAGCAGCTAGCTACACAAGGAGTGGGTTTCTGGTACAGTTAATCAACGATGACCGCGGGCATTAATGATCTTTCAACTGTACGTATGCCACGACAAACGGAGAACGATATATGCAAAACACACCAGCGTGTCTGATGAATGAAAGTAAGTGTCATAGGTGAGCTAATACATTCCAACTGACTGTACATACATCGCACCTCAAACACACCCTCGTAATTTGGTTAAAAGAAAAGCAGGTTGTTTTTTTTAAAGTCACGAAGATTTTTTTTTTACATAAAAACGTTTACTACCTTGCATATTTTACTACACACGAGCAACAAACACTTCTAAAATTCACAATTCATTAATTCGCTGAAGAGACATGAATGAATCATTAAGTGTATGAATAAATAGATAAGCATGTAAATAATTACCCCAAATAAACAAATACATAAATTAATAAGTAAGTAAACACATTAATTAATTAATAAATAAATAAATATACAAGGGCAATAACAGTGTATCCAATTTGATTTTGAACCATAACCTTAACTTGTGTTTTGTTAAAAATGTGATTATTTTCATGACGCACGCACGCAAATACAAACGTACTTCCCCCCCTCTCTCTCTCTGTCTTTCTCTCTCTCTCTCTTTCTTTCTTACACACACACACACACACACACACACACACACACACACACACACACACACACATACACACACACACACACACAAACAACAAGCGCGCACGCACACATATACACAACGAGACATGTACAAACGATTGCATACATAATAATCATGCACATCAAGATGAATATATTCTTTGATTGTTTGAGTGCTTGTTTGTTTGTGGTTGACACCAACGTACATTTGTACTCTGTCCATTCAATTATAGTTTACCCAAAAGATGTTTCGATTATCATAAAAGTTGCTAATCCAAAATGCAAATTCATCATCATTGTTCTTTATTCTTATGTATGAAGCACAGATACATAGAACATGAATCAGACATGATCACAGTCAACATAAACCTGAAACGAAAAACTCAGCATACACAAGCATGAAGGAATGAACAAACACATTTTTCAACATAGTTAATCCCTGAAGTATTGCAGAACTTTCTCAAAGCAGTTTCGGTTGCTTTAATGACACCACCAGTGTTTAGAGAACTCATCATACAGAGAAGCAGATGTGCCACTTTCTTTATGATGTCAGCGCTTACGTTGTTGATGAAAAAGTAACCAAAGTCGCCTCCCAAAGCGAATGGATTCAGCCTTAAACATGACTGTCAACACACACGTCAGTAGATGTGCCACTTCGTTAAAATTGTAATTCGATGCCAAACAGTCCTGATGTTTGCGAGTGAATAAAAACGGAACAGTTCGTTTTCCCCAACGAATAAAACTTTAAAAGTGCAAAACTCTTCGCCGCCGGCCTTTACGTACCCAGAAAGATCACCATCAGTCCCGCAAAGTTGATGATGACGTACATGACAAAGAAGACGCGGTCGGTGACGCAAGCGATGACGCGCCACTCCCAGATCCGCCTCTCCCGTTCTTCTTTCGACACCCTCCAGTCCTCATGCCGCTGAAGAATGTCCCTGATGCCCCGCACCTCGTCCAACAACGGTCCGTTCCGCGACCCGGTGGTTCTGTCCGAGTAACACTCAAAGTTGCACGAGTCGAAGGATTCCTGTGTGGCCAGCATGCGGCTGGCCTGTTGCTGTTGCTGTTGTTGGTCGACGCCGTTGTCCAGCAGCCGGACCTTGGCGAACTTAAACTCGGGATCGGAGAGCCTGCCGTTCTTTCCCTTGCCGTTGATGTGGTTGCTCCAGTTCATCTTGGCAGATGAGGAGGCGGCAACGGAGGTGATGTGGAAATCTTTGCCGTGCTTTGGCTTGTTCGTCACGCACATCACGTGCGACAACCAGTCCACCATCAGCTGAAACAGAGCGTGGGCAAAAATACTTTAAGGGTCACTATCAGCTGTAACAGCGTGGGCAAAAATTCTTTTAGGGTAAGCATCAGCTGAAAAACAGCGTGGGCAAAAATAATGTAATGGTAACTATTAGCTAAAAAAAAAAAAAAAGAGCGCGGGAAAAGTTACTAAAGGGTTACCATCAGCTGAAACACAGGTTGGGCAAAACTACTTTAAGGGTCATATACAATAACTATATACTTGGTATTTACAGTAATAATAGGGTTGTTTTCTTTTTTTCTCGCAGTTTCGATATGGTTTATTTGTGGTCCATTAAAGAGAGTCATGGGTTCGAATCATTCTTCTTGTCTTGTTTGTATATATGGTTTTAAACTGGTCCTTTTACAAGACTGACTCTTTCAAATTAATCTTGACTCTCTGTTTCCAGTGTTTTCTTAGTGACCCAGTCTGTTTGGCAGGTTTGCTTGCTTAACATGATGGTGGTTGGTCTGGCTCAATTTGCTTGTTACGTTGTTGCTTTTAGTTGATAGAGGAGGGGTGTGCGGTTTGTTTGCCTGCTTGTTTGTTGTTTCGCCAGCTCTCAGATAGTAGCTTGGATGTAAGATTGGTTGGATGCCTGTTTAATAGCCTTTTCTTCGTACATGGATGGGGCCCGGGTAGCTCAGTTGGTAGAGCACTGGACTTGTGATCGAAAGGTCCCAGGTTCGAATTCGGGGCGGGACAGACACGGGTCAACTTTATGTGCAGACCCAGAGACGGAAGCCATGTCCCACCCCCGTGCCATCACAATGGCACGTAAAAGACCTTGGTCATTCTGCCATAAGTGCAGGTGGCTGAATACACCTAAACACGCAGACACCTGGGTAGCGCGACTCCGTTGCTGCTAGCTTTCCACTGGGAGGAAGCGACCCGAATTTCCCAGCGATGGGACAATAAAGTAATGAAAATGAAAAAAAAAATTGAAAAAAAAACATCACGTCATTTTGGCATAACGACAACACCATCTTAAACACACAATGTACACAAATAAGTGATTGATAACGCACCACTTTGAGCCACAAAGGAGCTTCGTTGATTCTGACTCCCCTGAAGTACATGTTGGCCACCACACAGGCTAACACGGTGGATAGAGTGATCATCACCATACTCAAGCAGAAATAGGCACCTGATACACAACACACAGGGTTTCACGATTTAAAACACTTTGGCACGAAACAGCAATTAATAATCTCATTGCGTGCACACACTTTGCTTCAACATTTAAACTTGTATTTAGTGTCTTCAACACTGTGCGAATAATTTGCCAAAATCTCTCATTTGAAACACCCGTTGAGCCGTTCTTTGTACATTCTTTGTTCAGAATGTATATGTTTAGATTGTATTGCTTCAAAGACCTCTAAGACAATAGCGAATAAAACCATTGAAACTTTGACTGGTGCGAATGTTGCAAAATCAAATAAACAGCACATAATCTCTCATTCTGTACCACAATTGAGGCGCGAATGTGAACACTATGTGCCTCAGGATGTATAAATGTGTGTACTTTACTGCATGCTCCAAAGCCTTATGGGCCTAAAGTGTTAATAAAAAACAAAACAACGTTAAAACCTGAATTGATGCATAACAACATCAAGCGAACAAATTGCAAAATCAATCAATCATCTTATTGGTATTTTAATCATGCATCAAAACGTCAACGGGTTACTCGACAAACCACCATTACAGAACAATCGATGATTCCCAATGTTCCCGTGACAGTGACGGACGACTGATACTTGACCTAATTAATCCCCGGTTATAAAAACAAATGTTTTTAACCAGAACGATCATTCGCAGGTGAAAAACATGACGGAATGTTGTTACCATTTGCAAGAGCGCTGTTTACTCTTTGGGTTGTATATTCTAAGTCAGATTATTCGTAAATTAATTATATTTTGATAGCACGTAAATGAATTATAATTTCAAAAGCACAATACTAGGCTGACCTGTTTTTTAACATCTTGATTTTGCATGATAGGGACCTACGCTAAATGTAAAGATGAACTACTTACAGCTGTGGCGTAAATTGTCAATCAATGAATTCATGACCATGAATGTATTACCAACATTGTCCTTTAAGCTTACGTTAAATAATGCTAATAGAATCTGGTGAAGAACTGAAAATATTGTCAAACTTTCAAAGAAACCAACCTCGTCTTCCCGTAGTTATAGTCAATCTACTGATCAAGCCGACAACGCGAAATGCGTTGGTTTAATTACTGTGCCCATACTCTTTAGTAGTCCTAAAAATACAGTACACAATAATCCTGATCAAAAGTGGCCCCAAGTACAGAGCAAACACGCAATTCATGTACATTAACGCCGACACAGAAGAAAACACTTCACACGAGTAGCTTTTACGGGAGGTATAATTTCATAGAAAATATGTTGGTAATCTACGATATAAGGGAGGCAAACGGTCCTGGAATATAACACGGGGAGAGGAAAGCTGAACTGTGTTGCCTAACACTTGCGATCGAACATTAACCGCGTTTTCTATAGTTGAATAATAAGTAATTAACCTCACTGGAATGCGTGTTGGTAATACTATTTTGAATCTCCAAGAAGAGAAAAATATACTGTCAAATCGTGTGAATATAATGCAACCAAATCTCTACACACAAAATCAGAGTATGACTACGCAAATATCTCGAAATAAGCATTGAACGCGTAAATGTCACTTTTTTTTCCGTATGTCAAATGTCCACAACAATATTATTGGTATGAATAACGACAGTCTACGTATCTTTGTAGCCGATTCTTTTTTTGCAAACAGACCACGTACGTAGTACACATAATACCTGCATTATCACACATAAGACAAGGAGGTATATTTGTATACGCATTTATTACGAAAGTCTATGTAACTGTACCTATGAGGGGGATTGAAGCCGCCGCCCGGGGAGTGAAGTCCGCCAGAACCAGCAGCAGAAAGAAAAACGCCACGAACACACTCATGCCTGGTGACAAGAAATACATATAGTTTAGCAGTAGCTTTCGAGCATATCATGCACCTTTACGAGAACACAATCACTCATTGTTTCAATGTGGGGAGGTTTGGACAGACATGAAAGTCTAACACAGCATTTACGCCTATGCACCCTGCAGTATCTGCATGAGAATAGAACAGCCGAAGGCGGATCTAAAGTACTTTTTTTTTTACATTTAGTCAAGTTTTGACTAAATGTTTTAACATTGAGGGGGAATCGAGACGAGCGACGTGGTGTGTGTGTGTGTGTGTGTGTGTGTGTGTGTGTGTGTGTGTGTGTGGGTGTGTGTGTGTGTGTGTGTGTGTGTGTGTGTGAGTGTGTGTGTGTGTGTGTGTGTGTGTGTGTGTGTGTCTGTGTGTGTCTGTGTGTGTGTAGAGCGATTCACAGTAAACTACTGGACCGATCTTTATGAAATTTGACATGAGAGTTCCTGGGTATGATATCCCCAGACGTTGTTTTCTTTTTTCGAATAAATGTCTTTAATGACGTCATATCCGACTTTTTGTAAAAGTTGAGGCGGCGCTGTCACACTCTCATTTGTGACCCTCCACCACGGAATGAGTCGCATGTCACCTTTTCATGATATTCATATTTTTACATTTTCTTAAAGAGTTTTTTATTCTCTATCCAGTGGTGAAAACCGTTTTAGAAAAGAGTGAAAACTTTTCGAGTTATAAGCCAGTGACTATGGTGACCCTCACACTGTTACTAGACACCCCGCGGACTTATATTATGCCTAGCGCAGAACCGCGTGAGGTGACATGCGACTCATTTCGTGGTGGAGGGTCACATTTTTCAATCAAATTGATTGAAATTTTGGCCAAGCAATCTTCGACAAAGGCCGGACTTTGGTATTGCATTTCAGCTCGGAGGCTTAAAAACTAGTTAATGACTTTGGTCATTACAAATCTGAAAATTGTAATTAAAATAATTTTTTTACAAAACGATCCAAAATTACGTTCATCTTATTTTTCATCATTTTCTAATTCCAAAAACATTATAAGATGTTTGATGGGTTGTTGACAGACCAGCTTTTTTGTCGGTCCGAGGGGGAGCATATCGTCTTTTGTTTCATATTTATTGACCAAGGCCGAAGGCCGCGGTCAATAAATATGAAACAAAAGTCGATATGCCCCCCGAGGACCGACAAAAAAGCTGGTCTGTCAACAAACCACCAAACATCGTTTTTGTCATCATTTTGGTAGTGAGAAAATAAGTGCACAATCAACCCAGGGAGCCATGCTTTGAAACACGGGTTCCGTGCTGATAACCACACGAGTCCCGGTTTGATAACCACTGGCAATCAACGATAGCCGTGGAGCGAGGATTATCAGAATGAGCTGGCGTGTGAAAGCAACTTTCTGTGTTTTTGAGTTCATTAAATGTTGGGATGAATATGTCAGGTTTGAGGATGCACAGTTCTGTAGGTTCATCTCGGTATTCTACCCCCTCGGCTTTCTGTTGTAATCATTAAGCTGAGTGATCGAATGTGGAAGCTACGTTTGGTCAAAGGTCACAGAAGATTTGCGTCGTGCAGCGAAGGAAAGAATCGCGATCTTGTTTCCGACTCAGTACCTCTTAATTGTTTTTCATTATACCTGTCATTCTGCTTGCTCGGCTTTGTTAGATGTTTGCATATCTTGTTGCTATTTTATTTGCTTTTATTATTGTTTCTTATTTGTGCTTCGTTTATCGATACAACGTCTTGTGCACGGGTCAAAATGTGTGTGTCAGGGGTCGTTTTACTTGAACTTGCGTATCGAAACACAGATACACGCACTCCATGACTCTGTAAGAAGACAAAACATATCGCTAGGTTTCATTTGTTTTTGATGAATGTATGACTTTTCATGAAGTAGTTTTGTTTTTGTTTACTTTTGCCAGTTTGCCAGTTCGTTTTTGGAACTTTGCAAAGCAGTGTCGTGTCGTCTGTTTAGGTCTGGGGAAACACCAATGAAAAGCGCCGAAGAATCCCGGAGCGTTTCTATTGGGTTTGCTTCTGATTATCCATGTATAACCTGCTTCCTGCAACTATGGTAACCGGGGATTTATTGCCTGGGGAACATGAGATTTATTTCCCAGGTGCTTGTGAATGAAAACTCGTGAACATGATGACAA
>NC_090246.1:63663462-63736247 GCF_037325665.1 Littorina saxatilis | reverse complement strand
TTTCGTGGCTCTGTAACACATCGAACTCTGGTATGAATTACATGATATTTTCCGTGCGTACTTGGTCTTGCACTTGCGGGTACACACGAAGGGGGATAAGCATGTCTGCACGTAAGCTGACCTGGGAGATCGGAAAAATCACCACCCTTAATCCAACAAGCGCGGCCGGGATTCAAACCCTGAACCTTCCACACGGAAGGCCGACGTCTTCGCCACCAGACCAACTCGCCATTCATTTAAGTTTAATTTGAGAAACGGTTTCAACAAGTTTAGAAATAGAGATTACACAATGTTCTATTCTTAACTCGCATTGGGAATCCTAAAAGACTTTCTCTGTTTAGTGGGACACTAACGGGGGTCGAGGCCGGCCATTAACACCATTAACCTTATCACAAAAATATGTTTTAAATGACGCGTCTGACTATATAAGGAACATAACTTGCAGCCAAAGACTGTACAAAACGCTCCTTATACAACTGTTATTCTTGGACCATAACCATTTACCGAGCTGCAACTTTGCAGGTGACTCAGGCGGCACCCAGAAAATGACAAGCGTCAGGAGACTCAGCAGCGCGCAGGGAAGGACCAGGATGAAGGTGTAGAACGCCACCTTGCGTCGCAGGGTCAAGGTGAAGGTCACGTCCGGGTAAGGTTCATCAGGGCAGCACGTGTAGTACTTGACGTTTCTCTTGGCGATGTTTTCAATCATCTCCCACTCGTTGCTGAACACGAAGTTGCTGAGATCGAAGGAGGTCTGCGAGACGAAGTCGATGTTGAGCTTGTTGCCGTTGTATGTCCAGGAGCCGAACTTGAGTTTGCAAGTCTGCACGTCGAAGGGGAAGTACTTGGTGTCGAAGGAGCAGGATGATCTGAGGATGGCTTGAGGCATCCAGAGAGTCTTGCCCTCGTGACTCACCACCACCAGGGCGTCTCGCTGTTCCCGCAGGCGATCGTCCGCACTGAAAAAGAGGGACATTTCTGATTAGAAAAATGCAATGTTTTAACGAGCGCTTGTTCACTGTGATAGTCATACGGACATACTGGGTCGGATGGAGGCGGGAGTCAACATGTCTGAAATGTTGGTGTTGCCTGTTGGTTGAAGCAAATTATCACTTTTTAGATCGTTTGGTTTGTTGATTAGCTACAAGGGGTTTCTTTGTTGAGTATTGCTTTACCTGTGTGTGTGTGTGTGTGTGTGTGTGTGTGTGTGTGTGTATGTGCGTGTGCGTGAGTGCGTGCGTGCGTGCGTGCGAGTGTGTGTGTGGGCGCGCGCGCTTGTGTACGTTGCTGCGTGCGTGCGTGCGTGCGTGCGTGCGTGCGTGCGTGCGTTTGTGTGTATGTGTGTGCGTACGTGTGTGTGTGTGTGTGTGTGAGTTTGTGTGTGTGCGCACGCGCTTGTGTACGTGGCTGCGTGCGTGCGTGACCATGTGTGTGTGTGTGTGTGTGTGTGTATGTGAGTGTGTGTGTGAGTGTGTGTGTTGTGTGTGTGTGTGTGTGTGTGTGTGTGTGAGTCCGTGCGTGCGTGCGTGCGTGTGTGTGTGTGTGTGTGTGTGTGTGTGTGTGTGTGTGTGTGTGTGTGTGTGTGTGTGTGTGTGTGTGTGTGTGTTTATGTTCGAGTTTTGTTATCATTCTCTTGTGTTTCTTCGGTGGCTGAGACGGCTATTTCAATTTTACTCTACGGGTTTACCTCTTGTTCGTTTTGTAATTTTGTTTTTTATTTGTTAGTTACATTAAAAAAACATCGGATTATTTCGCGTCGGCGACAAAAAAAGAGTCGACCAATTTACAGTAAAGTAGACACTGAGGAAAGAGTTGGGTCTGGAATTGGGGCTGGAATATTTCGAAACAAACACACACACAAACATTGAATTGAGAAGACCTACGCGTTGAGGATATTCTGGATTTTACTCGGCTTTGAGTACATTCTCACTATTGCTTGCTTGCTTGATTGATTTATAGGTGGTTATATTTGTTTGTGTATCTATCTATCTAGTCATGTACGTATACGCGTATATATTAATTATTTATCTATTTATATTTCAAATTCTTTTTGTCTCTTTATTTTTGATCGATTTTTTTGTTATCTATTTTCTTTTTTTGGTTGGGCTATTTCAATGTTTTGGGGTATTTCAAACGCATGTTTATGCATGGTTTTATTGTATTTGTTAAACCCAAAATCAGTATAGTCTTCTTCTCATACCCCCATCCTTTAGTTACACAATGAAGAATGGCAAAAAGGTTGTGATCGATGTAGAACTGTGTTTAGAATAAGCATCGTGTACATTTCGCATTATCCGCGGCAAATAAGGAGCAACATGAGAACTAATTGTACAATCAATAAACTGTCTACTTAGCAACCATTCTATTTTTACTGAAAAGAAAAAGAAAACCTTCAGAAACAACGGTTTCACAAGCAAACGCCACCCCTATTAGAATGTTCCACACGAAAACTAAACACCGGCAAAACACACAACATTTTGACAAGCATACAAAAGTTCCCAGGCTCAGAAGAACCTAGGCTACTTTTCACAGAATAATGCAAATAACCCAATCGTTCACTGCCCCGGAACAGCTAATAGTTCTAAATTTGCTTCAAGATACTGCTGATAATACCTCCGCCGAGTGTGGACGCAGTCAGGCCTAGCAAACGGAGCAGCGAGAGCAAATGAACAATTACGTGAACCTAGCCACTGCATTAGTGAACGGGAGCGCGATCGATTAAGCAGAAGAGTTAAATGGGTTATCCAATGACCCCAAATGAGGCTTAACAGAGACATTACTCGTTAACGTCCTCCCTGATTGCGACGACTATTTCCAAAGGAATACTCCCCCCCCTCCCACCCCCATCAATAAACTATTTTACGATGGTAATTAAAACTATATTACGTACGTTATCACATCTGTCTCTTAGTGTAACTGGTTAACGAATATTTGTTCGTAAACGTTTTCGCCTATTGCAAGGGCTCTTCCAGGGACTGCCCCCTGCCCCTTATTAAACTGTTTCAGTCACCACAATAGTTACACAATCTGGCTTTCTGTTTAAATGGGCAACCGTATGACCCACCACAAGGTTTAACAGTATCCTCGCCGTCCTTGATTGTACTAGCGGAATGAAAAGATGTGTTTGTATATAAAGCTGTGCCAAATCGCCGCGAAAGATAATAAAAATCGATTGGCCAGTGACCAGAGGTCAACTTTTTCTCGCTTATTTCCCTGCCGATTGCAACCGCTTTTTAAAGGAATGCTTCCCATAAATAGATTGTTATGCATACCATAAACATTTGGCTTTTAGCCTGAAATGATTTTTATTTGTTTACACAAATGGCGTTCTTAGGCTTGCTGAGGTAGGTTAGAAATCCAAGATTTCTTGTGACGAGAGTTCTTTGATTTGAACTCGACACTCCAAAACCAGGGCAGCCGTTGGCAGCGGAAGCCTGTGACTGTAAATATGTCATGGGTATGGTACGTTTTTGACTAATCAGAATCAATCTCAAGACTTTGGCATCTTCACTGATCGCCGATAAGATGAATATATAAAACATTTATTTAATGTATAGAACATAAGAAACGTTCTTGATGATTGTGTGGATATAATCCTTCAAGAAGGAAGCTAAGCTGTTCTGTACAGTTTTCGATTCAGAGCAAATAATTACTAGCCTTCAACATTTTTTTAATTTTTATATTTTCAGGCAAGACGGGATAAAACGCAGAAATTAATGTCCCTTGATTTTCACTTAGCAGTAAATACGGTATGAGGCCCTTCATGCGTGGAAACACCATCAAATAAAGGACACCAAATATACATTACCCTTAATTAATCTGAGTGAATGTAGTCAAAGCCATCAGACATCAGAATCTGATGTATCAAGCGTGTCCCCTAATGAGACGATAACTCAGAACACATGGAGCGTGTATAACCATGAAGAGAACTCTATTAAATGACCTGTGATTTACCTTGCGAAGGGAAGGCAACAAGATTATTCGCAACCTATAGTCAAATGCACAGCATAGTTTTGTGCAAATGTGAACCAAGCGAAGCAATGCGCGGCAAAGCGAACATTGCTTGCTCAAATAAGTTCACATGGCACTGCCTGTTATCTATAATGCCGTGATCACAGTTTGACCGGGCTGAAACAAAAGAAAACTATTTTTTGCAGTTCAAGAATCTTACAACCCTATACATGTTGAATGTTTACTTTCAGGCAAACCAGTATATTTTCTTCGTGGCATACCCCTTCAGTGCTAACCAAAATCGTTCAGTGCGTTTCTGATAGAAACACATTGCAGCACAAATACTGCAATAAGAACTTTACAAGAACATGTATATTCAAACCTGCCAGAGTTTTATATCAATATAAATATTATCATTTTTTATAATAAAAAGAGACAGGGAGCCAGTCAACACTCCGTCAAGGAAAAAAAACTCCAAAAGTTCTACGTGCATACAAACAAAACAACCACAAAAAAACATTCTTCCACCCGGACATGCAGGAAATGTGCAGAGGACATCTGGCTGATGCAAGAAATAAGTAGAACAAGTCTGACAACTAAGGACAGTGTCATTTTTACATTTAGTCAAGTTTTGACTAAATGTTTTAACGTAGAGGGGGGAATCGAGACGAGGGTCGTGGTGTATGTGCGTGTGTGTGTGTGTGTGTGTGTGTGTGTGTGTGTGTGTGTGTGTGTCTGTCTGTATGTGTGTGTGTGTGTAGAGCGATTCAGACTAAACTACTGGACCGATCTTTATGAAATTTGACATGAGAGTTCCTGGGTATGATATCCTCAGACGTTTTTTTTCATTTTTTTGATAAATGACAGTGTCATTTTTACATTTAGTCAAGTTTTGACTAAATGTTTTAACGTAGAGGGGGGAATCGAGACGAGGGTCGTGGTGTATGTGCGTGTGTGTGTGTGTGTGTGTGTGTGTGTGTGTGTGTGTGTGTGTGTGTGTGTGTGTCTGTCTGTGTGTGTGTGTGTAGAGCGATTCAGACTAAACTACTGGACCGATCTTTATGAAATTTGACATGAGAGTTTCTGGGTATGATATCCTCAGACGTTTTTTTCATTTTTTTGATAAATGTCTTTAATGACGTCATATCCGGCTTTTCGTGAAAGTTGAGGCGGCACTGTCACGCCCTCATTTTTCAACCAAACTGGTTGAAATTTTGGTCGGGTAATGTTCGACGAAGCCCGGACTTTGGTATTGCATTTCAGCGTGGTGGCTTAAAAATTAATTAATGACTTTGGTCATTAAAAATCTGAAAATTGTAAAAAAAAAATAAAAATTTATAAAACGATCCAAATTTACGTTTATCTTATTCTCCATCATTTGCTGATTCCAAAAACATATAAATATGTTATATTCGGATTCAAAACAAGATCTGAAAATTAAATATATAAAAATTATTATCAAAATTAAATTTTCCAAATCAATTTAAAAACACTTTCATCTTGTTCCTTGTCGGTTCCTGATTCCAAAAACATATAGATATGATATGTTTGGATTAAAAACACGCTCAGAAAGTTAAAACGAAGAGAGGTACAGAAAAGCGTGCTATCCTTCCCAGCGCAACTACTACCCCGCTCTTCTTGTCAATTTCACTGCCTATGCCGTGAGCGGTGGACTACGAGTATACGGTCTTGCTGCGTTGCATTGCGTTCAGTTTAATTCTGTGAGTTCGACAGCTACTTGACTAAATGTTGTATTTTCGCCTTACGCGACTTGTTTTCTCTATCTTTTATCTGAATAATTTCAGCGTATTTGGACAGGAAAGGACAGACCAGCACTTGAGTGCGAATCTCATATGAAAAAGAAACATATCTATACAAAAACTACATCAAGACATTAGCAATTCAACAAATAACATACAAGTCAACAAGATGTTTTTGCTTATTTTTTAGAAGCAGAAGAAACCGGCAGCCAATCAGAACTGCACTTCACCAAGGATACAAAACTTCCTAAACTACTACGCGCATAAACAAACAAGTCGCGTAAGGCGAAATAACAACATTTAGTCAAGCTGTCGAACTCACAGAATGAAACTGAACGCACTGCATTTTTTCACCAAGACCGCATACTCGTAGTTTCGTCAGTCCACCGCTTGTGGCAAAGGCAGTGAAATCGACAAGCCAGAATAGTGCAGTAATGGGTGGCCGAGTGGTAAACGCACTTGCCTCGGAAGCGAGAGGTTGCGTGTTCAGGCCTGGGTCAGGCCGCAATTTTCTCCCCCCCCTTTCCTAACCTAGGTGGTGGGTTCAAGTGCTAGTCTTTCGGATGAGACGAAAAACCGAGGTCCCGTGTACACTACATTGGGGTGTGCACGTTAAAGATCCCACGATTGACAAAAGGGTCTTTCCTGGCAAAATTGTATAGACATATATAAAAAAAAAATGTCCACCAAATACCCGTGTGACTTGGAATAATAGGCCGTGAAAGTATATACTCGCCTAACACGCTTGAGATTTACTGGCCGATGTGAATGCGTGATATATTGTGTAAAAATAAAAATTCCATCTCACACGGCATATTGTAAACGCCATGAGCCTCCCCTCTGGGAGGGTATGTGCGTAGAAATACTCACTATAATAATAATAATAATAATAATAATAATGGTCGCGCGGAGTAGGATAACACGCTTTTCTGTATCTCTATTCTTTTTAGCGTACTGAGTTTGTTTTTAATCCAAACATATCATATGTATATGTTTTTGGAATCAGGGACCGACAAGGAATAAGATGAACATGTTTCTAAATCAATTTCGGACAATTAATTTTAATAAAAATTTTCATATTTTTAATTTTCAGAGCTTGTTTGTAATCCAAATATAACATATTTATATGTTTTTGGAATCAGAAAATGACGAAGGTGAAATTGTTTTTGGATCGTTTAGACAAAAAATGTAATTACAAGTTTCCGATTTTTAATGACCAAATTCATTAATTATTTTTTAAGCCACCAAGCTGAAATGCAATACCAAAGTCCGGCCTTCGTCGAAGATTGCTTGGCCAAAATTTCAATCAATTTGATTAAAAAATGAGGGTGTGGCAGGGCCGCCTCAACTTTTACAAAAACCGGATATGACGTCATCAAAGACATTTATCGAAAAAAAATTAAAAAAACGTCCGGGGATATCATTCCCAGGAATTCTCATGTCAAATTTCATAAAGATCGGTCCAGTAGTTTAGTCTGAATCGCTCTACACACACACACAGACAGACAGACAGACAGACAGACACACACACACACACACACACACACACACACACACATACACACACACACACACACACACACACACACACATACACCACGACCCTCGTCTCGATTCCCCCTCTATGTTAAAACATTTAGTCAAAACTTGACTAAATGTAAAAAAGAGAAATATAACTATTTCCTGTCCAGATAAGTACAAAACATGGGGATGAAATCTGGATGATGCAAGCTAGTTCACGTCCTTTCCAGGGTTTCCACTCTGCGTGTTAAACGCTTCCCTCGGGACCACAGAATTTAGAGATTAGCGAGAGCACGTGCACAATGCCTGGGATTCTGACAGGCTAAGAGCTGTAGAACTAGGCCACCGTGCTGTTCACTTGGCCCATTTTCAACCGATTTCCAACTGACTTTTGAGCGAATTTGTCAGGACAAACCCGGCTGGTTTAAAAACGCTCCTGTATAAACAGCGCAAACCTTTTGCCAACTTTTAAGCCATCAGTTGACGTGGGCCGAAGAATTCTCCCATCTAGGCCTTAGACGGCCGTCACACATGCGACTGAGTCGCGCGATTTATCCTGTCACACAGCCGACTCAGTCGTAGAAAACAGCTACGACAAGTCTGCGACTCAGTCTCAATCAATCAATCATGCGATTCCCTCGTAGCTTTGAGGTTTAGAACATGTTCTATTCCTGCGATCCAGTCGTCGGTCAATCGCAGGGGCAGAGCCAACAGCCCAATCAGAACGCGTTGTTGCGGCCTTGACGCCGTGACGTAAAATAATGGCGGACAGTGGCGTACAACGTCTCTTCGTCGATTCAAAACTTTTTGGAAGAACAATTTTTTACTCAGATATAAAGGAGACGTTTTAGGCGTGTACAGCGGTCGGGAAACATTAATTGCAGCTGTCTGGGAACTTTATTTCTTGCAAAGGCGTAATGCTGAAAGGAATTTTTCAGAAATGTAGAGCGATGTTCGAACATTTAGCGTCTGCTCTCGCAAAGCGCGCTTGCCGTGTTCACTGTGACACGTCACTTCCGCCCCGCTCGCGTGGAGTTATCGTTCGTCAGTCGTTCGTCTATCGTTCATCGTGTGACGGGTCAATGGCCTACGATGTGATGTGCGATCGGCAAAAACTGAATCACGCAACTGAATCGCAACGACTGAGTCGCATGTATGACCACCGCTTAAGAGACATCACACATCTAGCCAATGATCATGATGATCTCACGTAAACGGCTAAGTATAGCCTTCAACCTCAGAGCGAGGTAAACCATTTGAGAACCGGGGGAGAGTCGCCGCTAACTCGCCCCGCATTCGAGCAGCGCTGAATTATGTTTTTGAAAAGCCACTAAATCGAGACTCAATCGCTTCTAAATCCCCAGGACTGACTGCTTCGCATCATCAACTTCTGAATGACTTCTTGCTTACAACACTGATTTTGGTTGAATGTAAAGTTGTTTGAAAATCGGCCATCTGAACGGCACTTTATTTGCTAATCATTACATGGTGCATTTGGATTCGTATTTCAGTCAACGCGGCTTCCTCACTCTCTGATTCGACGCCATGCAAAGGCGTTTGCTATTAATTTGCAATGTTTTGTTGATGCATTATTTCATCCTTGGTTATCCTGTGGATTCTAGAGGAATAAATGGTATGTATTCCGTAGCTATGGATTACCCATCAGTTTGTTGATTATGGTCAAAGGTGATGCTGTGTGTGTGTGTGTGTGTGTGTGTGTGTGTGTGTGTGTGTGTGTGTGTGTTTGTGTGTCACTCTGTGCGTGTGTCTGTCTGTCTGTCTGTCTGTCTGTCGCTCTGTGTCTGTGTCCGCTGTTTCTGTGTCCGTAAATTATATGAAGTCTTATATCGCGCGCGTATCTCCAGACTCGGACTCAAGGCGCAGGGATCTATTTAAATGTGTCTGTATGTATGCTTGTCTGTGTGTACCGATACCCAGCTATCCCTGATTGTCAGCAATCCCGAGAATCAAAGATATAACTGCAATTAAATAAATATAAATGAATGAATATAGCAATACATTGTGTTTGTGTGTGTGTGTGTCTGTGTGTGTGTGTGTCTGTGTGTGTGTGTGTGTTTGTGCACGTGTGTGTGTGTTTGTGCACGTGTGTGTGTGTGTGTGTGTGTGTGTGTGTGTGTGTGTGTGTGTGAGAGAGAGAGAGAGAGAGAGAGAGAGAGAGAGAGAGAGAGAAAGAGAGAGAGACAGAAGGGGGTTGGGGGAGAATATGTCTGTCTCTCGTGTGTTTGTCTGTGTGCGGCTGATCGCACATCCGTCTTTTTGTCTTTATTACTCCTAAGTGTATAATGCACTTTTCTGAACGACTGCGTTGGATTGCGGCTGCAAAACGTTTGCTATTTGTAGTGCTTACAAGTTGTAGAGTCGTATGTCTGGAAGCCATATTTTCTGCGAAGGAACACGAACGTCTTCAATACCCTTGTGATCGTCGGGGTTCCACTGCAACAGCATGTCTGTCCATTCCTGCAAGATACAGAATAAAACAATATTATAAAAGAAATGACGAACAATATAGATCAGCATTAGTCCTTCGCGTAAAAATGATTAATTTTACTATCTGTCCTGGCATTTACATACTATCCCCCTCCTTGAACAAATGCCAAATATAAATAGTATCACCGCTTTCTGTGGAGAGTTCGAATTTCTTGAAGACATAATTTATCAGTTACAGATTGGTGCCCTACCCCATATAAAAGACTTGTCAGATCGAAGATAGTGAGCCGAATCTTCTTCTTCAGCGTTCCAGAATGTTCTGGTTACGTGTGAGCTCGTTTGCCCATATGGGTTCCCCACACTATACTCTGAGAGCATAGTCAGCTCACTCCGCTTTCGTTGAGTAGGCATGCTGGGTATTTTCGTGTTTCCATAACCCACCGAACTCCGACAGTCCTTCCCGTACACGATTCGGGTCACTGACCGGCGCAGTGGCATGGTGATAAGACGTCGGCCTCCTAATCGGGAGGTCGTGAGTTCGAATCCCGGTCGCTGCCGCCTGGTGGGTTAAGAATGGAGATTTTTCCGATCTCCTAGGTCAACTTATGTGCAGACCTGCTAGTGACTTCGTGTGTACACGCAAGCACAAGACCAAGCAATTTAGTGCTCGGTTAATCTTTAACAATGTATTTCGAACAAAACCGCCCTGCATCCTTCTGCCATAGAAAACAGAAACAAACACACAAAAACAACACAACCACACTATCTAATTCGTTGCACCCTATGCAGCAGAATCTAGCACATGCATGGCATAATCTGCACTTCTTGCTCCGCAGGGGATGTCATCTGTCAGATTGAACCCGCTCGTTCCATTGTAAGGCGAGTCTGTTTTTTGTCGCATAATATGTCACCCGGACAGGCCCTGACTCCCGTGTGCGTTGCACTCTAGATATCTGGCCATTGTCAAGCACAACAGTCGTGCGTTTGGGAATAACAGATGGTCGTGTTTGTTGCTGGTTGGTGTTTTGCGCAACATTTTGATTGTTTTCTTTCTATTCACATCTCCCAAGATCCCTATTCAACCATCAGCACACGCACGCACTCACACACGCATGTACTCACCCACGCACTCACAATTCAATGTCTATAGTGATATTGCTGCACAGGACGACCAGTAATCATGTCTTTTAATTTACACTCACACTAAAAAATAAAAAAAAAGTACACATTTTGACTTGCATAGTGGCATCGTCGATCGAACTGGACGACCAAGGATCGTTTATTAACACTCACACTCAAGAGAGCTACACCTGTCATATTGCTACTTACATAGTGATACCAGACGTTGCACTTGAGGACCTGGTTGGACTCGTCCACGTCCAGAATCTGAATGAGGGACAGGCCGAAGTAGACGGTCAGGTTGTGCATGGTATCTGTGACCGGGCGGCCATGTCGGCCCTGTTCCTGGTAGCGCGACAGCAGTTCTGTGATCAGCAGCTTCTCAGCTGATATCACTGGCACGTACCTGCCCTTGTCCTGGGAGAATGTGTCTGCAACATTGAAAACGTGTAGTTGTAAGCGCTGTGTAAAATGTCTGTACACATTGATACTGATATTGACTGGATACAATCATTTTTTGGATGCAGTCAATTTTCAAATGTGTTTTAGTAGCATAACAGCAGCTACATGAGCAGTGCCATCTCTAAAACCATCACAGGTGTCTTCCTCCCACAGTCCTGAAGATAATTCCATGAAATTACACATTTCAAGCGCTGTTCGAACTGACACTGTGGAGAGATACAGGCAATCGTCAAACGCGTGTCCATAGCTCAATCGCAGCTCCGTGGCCAGCAGCTTCTCTAAAGTGATCACTGGAACACCCCTTTCGCTGTCTGGAGGAGTTTGCCTCTAATGTTGAAGATATCATAACTATTTTATACTAGACAAATAAAATATACAGCAAATATTATATGCTTTCACAGTGGAGCAACATTTGTGATCGACATGCAGCTGCTCTGAAGACATCACTTGGTCTTCTTTGTTCTTGTCCTTAAGAAGTTCCCTGCAACAATATGCTTGTGGTTTGAAGGGACCTGCAAAATAAATAACTCCACGCAGAGATACAGCTTCCTGTACCATTCTAAAAGCTACATATTCAGCAGTTTCTCTGAAGACAGAACTGGGAGTACTTGTACGCATCTGCAGGAAAGTTTCATCCAACAAAAGGATAAACAGATTTATGCAGATATATGTTCATAGGAAAACGCCATTTCATTTTCTCAGCATAATAACAGCAACACGATTAGCAACTTCCGTGAATACATTAACGGGAAGTAGCTGCCGTGTCCTCGGGAAAGTTCCCAACAAGAAGGGAGACACGTTTGTAGTTTGAAGCGCAGCGCAAACTTGATTTAATGTTTATACCAGTAATTGCCAATGTGTTTCCGCAACATATAAACAGCAGCTACTCCGTGGACATCACAGCAACATACGTAAGTTTTTGCGTCCAGAGTTGTGTCTGTAACGTTGCAGATATGTGTATTATGCTACACTAACGAAATGAAATGAAAAAGCCAAAGTTATATCTTTTCACCGTGTGACAGTTTTACTATAAGGATCAGGTTTAGCGAGCAAAGACGCAGGAGTCCTTTTTGCTTGCATCTCGTCTGTATTCGATCCTTGCCTCTCTCCACGCAATTGTTTTGCGCTCCTTTCCTTAGGATTACATTTTGAAAGGGCAAGTTTCCAATTATTTTATGATCTTGGTTTCCCATTACTTCTGGAGACATTGCCCTGACACCGAGCTTGTGGGTAGAGATCTGCATTCTTAAGGCGTGTTTGTTCTTGACATATTATACACGTAACGTTCAAATGCACGTTTTTATTTGACGGAATTATCAGTGACCCGTGGTTTGGTTTGGTTTCTTTCTTTTCCTTTTTCTTTTATTTGAGGGGTCGATAGCACTCAGATCAGCAGTCTCCAACCCAGTAGCTTCTTCCTGCAATCACAAGGAGAGTAAATGTAACGACAAAGCATTGGATCATAATTATGGTGGCACATCGCTGCTTTTACGAATATGTTAACATTGCATGTTTTTTTTATCAAAGTAAATGAACATGTCTTGTGCTTTATTTTTTGCTGCCTCACGACTTCTCTGTTACAAAACCGTCTTATCATGCACAGACCTTCCAGAAATATAAAAAGTGTTGTGTGAAGTTTTCCATCCCCAGTGAATTTTACGGCTGCAAAGTAATTAACATTTAAAGGAGAATGCTAAATCTGCTGTTTTCTACATCGCATGGCAGAAAATCCGTGGTCACTCTTTCATCCAAAACACGAAGCAAACCGATCAAACGTGAACATTCCTCAATAAAAAATAAAGACTACAAGATCCACGTGTAAACCTTTTTCATGTATCTCGTTAAAGAAGACGTTATCCACGATACAATTACTTTATGCAGTTATGAAACGGCAGGGAGAGAGAGAGAGGGAGAGAGAGAGAGAGAGAGAGAGAGAGAGAGAGAGAGAAGGAGTGAAAGTGAAAGAGTGGGGGAGAGAGAGAGAGAGAGAGAGAGAGAGAGAGAGAGAGAGAGAGAGAGAGAGAGAGAGAGAGAGAGAGAGAGAGAGAGAGAGAGAGAGAGAGAGAGAGAGAGAAATCAGTTCGGATAGAAAGATATTTGAAAGATTTCGCGAGAAAAGGCGGCAGTCTATCGAAACAAGTCATATAAAATAAAGCCCTCTCTCCCTAACGCATACACCAGCATTATAGGTTTGTGTTCATTGCGTGACAGGGTTGTTGTAAACTTTCTGCTTCTCCGCAAGCATCACGAGAGCGCTGTTGTGGCTGATCCCCTTCTCTGGAACATAATGCACGTGAGCCTTTCTTTCTCCTGTGCTAGGTGTATGTCCTTCCTGTAGTGCATCGCGTGTTAGTAGCCGTTATCAATAACTTGTCCCAGTTGGAGAAGACTGTGTGACCATACCTTTTTTTGTCTTCTGTCTTTTGTCCTGCCATGACCCTTTGGGAATAGCCGAGGTAGGGCAAGAATAAGTATCAATTTGCTTGCAGAATTTACGATTTGTTGTGGTCGCAAATCATTATTTACGTCTGTATTCCGTGTGCCACTTTCATGATGCCAGTGTTACTGCCCAGACAGGCATTTCCAGGTACCAAAAGAGTATGTTTTAGACATGACCCGAAGATGATGATGTTGTTGTTGTTGTTGTTGTTGTTGTTGTTGTTGTTGTTGTTGTTGTTGTTGTTGTTGTTGATCTTGCGTGTGTCCATGTTTCTTCTGCGCGCGTGCCTCTGTCGGTATGTCAGTCTGTATGTCTGTCGCTGTCTTCCTCTCTAATTCTCCGAATCTCTGTCTCAGTCCCCGCTTCCCTCTGTCTATGTATCTATTTGTCTGTCAATGTATCTATACATACGTATATATCTATATATCTATTTATTTGTCTATCTCTGTCTCTGTCTCTCTCTCTCTCTCTTTGAAAAAAGTGTCTTCGAACAAAATTATCCACACACACACACACACACACACACACACACACACACACACACACACACACACACACACTTCCCGCTTTCTCCTTTCGAGCCGTCCACCCTGCCACGCCTCGAACTTCACCAAAGTCCTCCTCCATCCTCCACCCACACCCTCCCCTGGCTTCATTTCAAAAGAAAAGAAATACAGAAAAAATCCGCTAACAACACGGACGTCCCAAAACGCCCCCTGTCGATACTGTCAAAGCTGATGAAGGTTGCCCAAGACCACTCACTACTCTGGCAAGGGGAGACAACTCTGTGGCAACAACCGGTGTTGAACCCGAGCTCTTGGGGCTTCTGGGGTCTCGCTGGTGCTTTGCTGGACGAGACCTGTCCGTCAATGAAGACCTTTGAGTCTTCGGACATCCCCCAGGCTGTCAGCGTGTCCATCGGATCAAAGGCTGTGTTGGACGGTGTGTTGAATGAAATTTCAAAGGCATGGACTGAATGTAAATCTGTCTCTCGAGATGTCTGCTGTAGCCAGTGACTCGTCAGACTCCTTTGTACTAAGCCACTTGTAAAGCAATGCTGTGTATTGAATTGAATCTGTAAATGTTTCTCAGATTACAAATTGTACCCAGTAAGTCATAACACGCCTGTTTGGTGGGTAATGTATAAAGCGATGGTATCATTAAACTGAGTTCCATGAGCGTGCTGTGAGTATACACACTAACTTAAAAATAACATTGTACAAAGCAAGTTATAATACAAGTGCGTGTTTGTAAGTGAATGTTACGATCTTGTCGTGAATATAAATGTATATTTCAGAAATGCCATCACACTAACCAAGCTGCATGCATATATTAAACTGAATTGCAGGAGCGCATGTATGTGTAAGTTTGCTGTCGTAAAAAAGCTATGAATTGTTGGTGGAACAGTATTCTAGGACATGCAGTGCATGTCTAGACTTATACTTCAGGAATACAATAAAATACAGCTAGTCATAACACGATGTCATGTGGTTGTTTCAGGACCGTGACCTGAATACTACAGGAGCCCTATTGCACTTAGCAATCGATAATACAATGGAACTCCTTTAACTAAACTTTAACGTTAACGGCATGCAAGCACGATGATCATTATTACAGCAAGCAACGGACCTGTTTGTGGCATATTTATTAAGGAAATGATATAGGTGTGAAGTAAAGCTTTAAGCTACCCTTCAGAAACTGTTGTGACACTAAATGAGTTGTAATGTTGAATTTGAGGAGAGCGTAGTGAGTGTAACTTTGCCCTTTACTGCTTAAGACTGTTGTACTGATTAAATGTACTGGCTGAGTTGAGTGTTTGTAGCGAACAGTGTTTACATGGCAATTCGTGTGGAATAATGTCAATATTTATTTACACACTAAAACGTGTACCTCTTTGCGCCTTCACATTTGTAAGGCACTGTGGTATATTGAACTGAAATGCTGGATCTTGTTGAAAACCAATGCCTCCAACTTCTGAACCTAATTCGAAGGACAGCATGAACACTAACTTGCACTTTTGAAACATCTGATGTATCTATCAAGTTGTAAAATACTTTCTCTATTGAATTCAGTGTCAGTGTTGAGTTCTGAGCAAACACTCTTCTTTGTGCAAGGCTGGTCGTAAAATACCTTATTGTTGAGCATTCAGATCCATTCTCCTTTAAAGTGGTCAATGTTATATACGTTTCAGAATACTATTGTATACCAGTGGCCAGTCGTACGGATAACGGATATAAAAGACCTTAGTGTCAAGGGCCAGTAGTGTACATTTGCAAAAGCTGTTACTATAACCGCTTGGTCACATACTCCTTTTTTTCACATTATAAGTAACGACAGTCTTTGCAGCTCTCCAAAAGAAATGCCGAAAAGCAATGCATACTTTACTTGCTTGCTTCATTGATTATTTGCTAGTGCATTTGCTAAGTCGAACTTGTTTGGAGAACGTTTACAGAAGCAGTTTCCTGAATCATCTTTTACTCGTGTAGCATTAAAAGCATTTAATGAGGTTGTTAGGCAAGTGCAAGCAGCCACAAAACCGACTGATCGGTGTATCTAAAAAAAAATTAAAAAAATTGTTAAAACAGCGTTGTTCACAAGATTTGGAGTCAGAGACTTGAAACTTGGCCGGGAGTTCAAATTAACCCATCAGAATTATCTCTTTAACTCTGCTGGAAAAATCGAAACTACCGTCTAGTCTACAGAACGAAGGTGATAATTATGGCGGACCAGCTTGCCACTGCGCTAGAACCGTGTTTGGCCATGTAAATCAGATTTCGAGGAGAGGAGGGGTGGAGTGAACATCGTGGCTCCCGCAAAGAATAGTCGACGTTGATAATTTGATTAAAAGCCCGTCGTATTAAAGCAAAAGCATTGCAGGCTCTCCTGACGTATGTTAACATCGGCATGCTCACAATGTCTGCAGAAAATGATAAAGGACCCCTGACAAAATGTAAAGAAAGTGCGACCTAAGCTCATGTACAGTGATTTCGCCAAGTGGCCCTTTATCTCTGCAAACAAATCATTAAACGCTGTGCTCTTTTTCGTCACCCATGACACGCTAAAAGACTACCACAACCATTCAGCAACAGCCTTCCATACACCAAGGCCGTACCCAAGTCAATTTTGACAATTCGTCGGTGTCAGCCATCACACGGGTATGTCCACAGGCCACTGGGCACACAGACGGGCAATGGTCAAGAGGAAAAAGAGGTGACTACGTTCCCTGTCAACATCAATCGCCAAACCTATTTAACAAAGGACGCTGGAGGCTTTCTTCTGGAACGAAGATTTATACTCTGTGCATCTTCCAGAAATTGCCAGGACGCCACAAACCCGTCAGATTCAAGACTGATCTTTGTGGAAATTAAGCTGAGCACCGAGAAGGCCAAATTGCTGACGTCTAGCCGTCAAGAAGGAATGGTCTGTCATTACCTCGACTGTAGCCGTCCCTCATTGAAGGGGCGGACTCTGCTGCCCTCCGTCGTGGAGGGGGAAAACACCTTGTGGCACTGATTCACTCTGCTGGACTATTGTCTTCCAAGGAGTGCAAAGATGGCACGGGGTGTAAATACAAAGGTCATGTCGAAAGCCTTTCCTTGGAAGTTTTGCAAAATATCTTTGAATAGTTCACTTAAAAGTAATTTTCTTCTCAGCAGTTGAAATCCATCATTATAAATCACGTTAACGTTTTGCAATAAGCGTAATTTTCCTCCCACCAGTATAAATCACGGACCACTATAATGGTTATATAATGGAAACAATAATGAACTGACAGGAAAACATCATGATTTGACCGGAATTGAATGCCACTACTCCTGCTTCACACCACTCATTATTTACCAAGCTAAAACATATCAATAATGATTATTCACACACTGCATGTTTGAAGAGTTCACCACTTGATCTTTCCAGCGAAGGCTTTCTTGACTTTGAAGAAGCATGCCAATGCCAGATTTCGGCAGAGAAAGCGTGGAGTAGAAAGAGAGATGTGTCTCACAAGACGATACATTTCTGTAAAATATCCCCTCCCAACTGATTCGGATAATTTAAAAGCTTTCCATCTGAAGGGAATGAAGCGAATCCATTAGCAAAAATGTTCGGGCCGTTGAATCAAGATAGCATGGCATGGGTTCGTCCCGTAAAAAAAGCTAAACTGCGTCAATTCAAATTATAGCCTCTCAGAGTTGTGTCGCCAGACGCAATGAGAGAGTGTTACGGTGGTTCTTTTTGTGATCTGACATTTATACAAAAGTGGCAAAAGCCTTGTCTAATTTAGCAAACTGCAGTCCTAGAATATGTTGGTGCTATTCAGAACCTTCAGAATGCGTGGGTGTTCTTGTCAAAGTAAAGTGTTGTCTGGAATAAACTGTTATGAACTCTTTTGACCTGTTCTGACCTGAACTGACGGTCAACCGATGGACTTGTTAAGACACTATCAGTCAGCAAATATAAAAACAACATTCTAAAACGCTTTTGAAGTTAAAGGTATTGCGATTCTTAAAAATGTACTTTATGTCAATGCATTATCAGAATCCAACAATAGCATGCTGTAAAGTTGCAGTATGTACTACTGTATACACAAATGTCAAATTGCAAGTGATACGAAATTCGTATACTTTCAAGCGTACGCTTAGGGTTGATGTATTAAAGATACTTTCCTTCTCCTGTAAACGAGCATATGTACACCAACCACGGTTTTGTCCAGACATCAACCCAGGGTAACAGTATTCTTAGACTTGGACGCGTAAAAAAAATCCTGGTTGGAATCAAGCGGAGATCGGGATTTTTTGCTAAGTCGATTCTGCGGGTCGACATACACTCCAAACTGAAGTGTTCCGCTTTTTGAACACACTTTCTTTAACCCGTTTCGAACACTGTGGGACATACTATATATTTATATTGGCAAAAGTAGCACACAGGCAAACACTTTTGAGTGTTTACCATGTGTGCTACGTTTGCTAATAAAAATAGATAGTATGCCACAAAGAAATGGTTACATCAACTCATGTCCCTCAATGGAAAATGTCCTGTGAGGACGTTAAGGATCCCCTAGTTTAGTTAAGTTTAGAACACTTGATTTAGAGTGGGGGATTCAGTTACAAAATAAACTCAGTAACAACAACATACTTTCATTCTGTACAAACAGTACCCCGGGCCGGTATGGAGGAGTCGCGAGTGTAGAGACCATCGTCTGGGATAGACTGCATCAAGGGTGCACTTCATCCCGGACTAAAGTCTCTAAACTCATTCCGGCCCAGGTTGTTATTTTCTAGCATGTTCCCCAGTGGGAGGATGTATGCTCATATTTCATGGTTAAGACTGGGCACAGCTGTGGCGGTGTACACAATGGTTCACACAGGACGGACGATATATCTGTAAGGGTTTCAAGTCACCTTAGTAGTGATGACGGTGATGACTTTAGCGCATGTGATTGTTGATGTCGAAGCCGGCATAGTTGTTGGTGGTGGAGGTGGTGGTGGTGTTAGAGGTGGTGGGCTCGAGAAAACCAAATGTTGAAAGGTTTTGCTACAGACGACAATTCTGTTGTGATGTACACGATAGTGTACACGAAAAGGGTGGTCAGCAAAAGTCCTCAGCAACATGATCCTCTCCTGCAGGCAAGTCACAGCGGTCTGGGGGCAAAAGGCGCGAAAACGTATTACGGCCGGACCGGCGGGGTGCTGTACTCTATCGGCCCGCAGAGGTTTGGTGGCAAATGGAGTCTAACAGCTTAAATCCCTCAAGATTATCCGAGCCGGGTTTTTTTCAGAGAAAGACCTCCTTTCGTTGTATTGTCACCCCAACACCTCCAGCCCCCCCCCACACACACACACACACACACACACACTGACAAGCATCTTGAGTTCTTTGTGGAAAGGCTCATATGGAACAACACATTCTATAAGCGCTGACGTAAACAAATCGTAAATATAAATAACAACGGCAGAGATTGATTGTTTCGTTTTATGGCACGTATGACAATTAAGCGACTTCTGGTGCTTTTCTCAGAAACGTGGAGGTATTATTTCAGATGTTTCAAGCATTCTAAAAATGTAATCTATTACAGAGGTTTGCAGTCGTGTATGTTCTCTCTCTTTCTGTATCTGACTGTCTCTTTCTCTTTCTCTCTCTGACTCTTTCTCTCCATCTCTCTTTTCTGAGGGAAGCTTTTTATGATTTTCTTTGCTGTTTTTGCCTCAGGACAAAGATTAAATTTGGAAAAGCGAACTATTCCGTGGCTTATCACCAACAAATACACATGATTTGACTTGTCTTGTCTTGTCTTGTCTTTAGGAACATTCCAACACGGAGGGCCTCAACAGAAGAAGCAAGACGAGTGTATTAATGAGACTGCGATTTAAATGACAATGTTGACCAGGCAAGCACTGCACTCATATCAAACAGTAATGTCTGTGGTTTTTCCGCCCACATATGTTACTCACGCAAACTTTGAATATCCTAGAGTGCATATGTACACAACAAGAGTCTGGCATGCAAATAGCACATTATGCAAGACTCCAAAACTTTCGTGAGGCTCAACATCCAACTTTTCTCCTTTCCTGTCCCAAGAGAATG
Organism: Littorina saxatilis; assembly: GCF_037325665.1. Classification (NCBI taxonomy): domain Eukaryota; kingdom Metazoa; phylum Mollusca; class Gastropoda; order Littorinimorpha; family Littorinidae; genus Littorina; species Littorina saxatilis. The sequence continues at coordinate 63,715,970 of NC_090246.1, read as the reverse complement.
TACTGTATGTGAGACGTTTATAGTATGCTAATAGGTATACATTATCCGCCGGCTTGCCATTGGCTGAGCACTGTCTAATACCTTTCTCACTCTGCATCTGTCCAAGTTCATCGGACCTCTGTGCTTCTCTAAAGTTCACTTCTGACAAAGTGTGATGTAGACTGTAGATTGTAGGAGGACTGGGTCTACAGCATTATATAAATTAAGTTCATTCTGAGTGTATAGTAAATGTAGAGTGACAAAATACACTACCAGGTACTGATTTGTTTGGCTGCTTTTATGTGAATTTTTACACGTTATGGAAACCTAAAAAGGAAGACTCTGTCTGCAGCATTATATGATTATTCTGCCACATAAAGCTACTGGCACAAAATGTTCTTCCAGAGGAATTGTCTGTTTGCCTGCTAGGGTTACAATTGAACGTTTCCTACAGCGGGACCTATTTGTCAAGCTTCCCTCAATTTTCAAAAATGTATGGAAACTTTACTTCATCTACAGTTCAGAGAAACTTTCCTTTCCATATGAACCGTATTTTAAAACATTGTAGATCCGTCCAGAAATTCACCTGAAATGAGAGCACCATTTCACCTGGACGCATACCAACAATAATCTACAAACTATCTGTTTCATGTGTAGAGTTAGTATTTGCTATGAACAGATTTCGCATTCACACACACACACACACACACACACACACACACACACACACACACACACACACACACACACACACACACACACACACACACACACACACACACACATTACGTCATCGTTTTTTTGTTTCTTTACAAAGATAATCTTTCAAAAGTTGGGCAATGGGAAGGTCGTATGGTGATTAGAGATTAAAGTCTCAATTAAAAACTCCAAATTGTCAAATAGTTTCAGAGATAAAGACGATTTTGTGGGGCTCTGGGTCGTCCACGACCCACGAAGCACGATGAAGGTTAAAGCATACAAACATACACTATTCATCCGCTCCCACCACCAACGGCGCCAGACAATATTACAAGGTTGCAACAACAAAACTCTGAACCCGAACTGCAAAGAGCAATCACCATTTTAATTAAGTTGACATGCTACTGGCGTCGTGTTCTAAAAATCGACTCAAATTGAAGCCAGTTCCCCATGACGGTGGCTTAGGTAAACATTCGTTGACGGTATGAATGAAGTTCATTAACGCTGAAGCCAAGTCCCGGTGTCTGCAACAGGGCCACTGTGGACTTAAATGTCCCCAGTCAGTTTAGTCTTATTCAAAAATACACCTCCGTTACCAGTTCCAGCCAAATCACATATTGGGCAGCTGCATTGTACTCTTAGACTGGACAAAGAAACACTGCCGGGATTTTGTAGGTTATTTTCCTCTCTCCGCTAATCTTGACTTTTCCGCCTTACGCACGAATTATGCAAACATGGCATGGAGCCATTTTTCAGCTTCTGTTCCGGACTGTTTGCTATCAAATACACGTCAGTCAAAATACATTCATCAACAACCAAATAGACGCCACTGGCTGTGCTCTATAACGCAGGCCGCGCCCGTTATTGCAGTAATATAACTGTTGACTGTGTACAGTACATGGTCTTTTGCTTGCGCTAACTGGTCTGAACATATTTAGTTCACGTTGGAGATCTGACAAAATCGTCTCTCTTAACCCACCAGGCGCACCTGGGATTCGAACCCAAAAACCCATATTATGGGAGGCCGAAATCCTAACCACTACGCTAGTTTGACCATCCCTTACTCTTCTCAAACCATCATCACCACGAACACAAAGTGCTATACAACAATAGTAGTAACACCTTCGGGGAAGCCATTACCCAACGTCCAACGAAATACATACTTCTATATCAAATAGATTTTTTGAATAACAGAGATAAACGTGCAAGAGAGAGAGGGGAGAGAGAGAGATAGAGAGAGAGAGAGAGAGAGAGAGAGAGAGAGAGAGAGAGAGAGAGAGAGAGGGAGAGAGAGTGTGTGAGAGAGAGAGAGAGAGAGAGAGAGAGAGAGAGAGAGAGAGAGAGATGATGATGATGATGATGATGGAACTTTATTTTTCAAGGATAGAGGTTTAAGGCGACGCATAAAGAGAGAGGGAGAGAGAGTGAGAGAGAGAGAGAGAGAGAGAGAGAGAGAGAGAGAGAGATAAGGGGAGGGGAAGGGAGACAGAGAAACCCAGACCGACCGACAGAGACAGACAACCATACAGAGATATGGACATACATAGACAACCAAGCAGGAGACAGACTGACTGACAGACAGGCAGACGGACAGCCAGAGAGAGAGAACGTAATAGATAAAATCCAATAAAATCAAAAAACAAATATGAGTGACCAGGAAGACGGAAAAAAGCAGCAAGATCAATTCCTCATTTGTTCTACTTGTGCGATTGCCCGGCGCCGATATTCACAAAACATGCAAGCATTTGTTCCAGTTGTTGTGGTTACTTCAGCGTGTCTGTGCTACATGTGTGCGTGTGTGTGTGTGTGTGTGTGTGTGCGTGTGTGCGTGCGCGCGCGCGCGTGTGTGCGTGTGTGTGTGTGCGTGTGTGTGTGTGTGTGTGTGTGTGTGTGTGTGCGCGCAAGCGCAAGCGCATGCATGCCTGCGAGCGTGGTCTGTCGGTGTCTGTCCACCTGCCTTCCTGTAAATCTGCCAGTCTGTATGTCTGTCTGTCTGTCCGTCCATCTGTCTGTCTCTCTTTATGCAAATCTCCCTAATGGTCTGTCTCCGTATCCGTGTACGAGTGCAGTTTCTGTACGAGACTTGGAATTGATTTCGATGTCCCGTGCGCCCATCTGTCTCTCCGATCACTCTTGAGCCGATTGTCTGCGCTACGTGAGATTTTCCAGCAAAAGCTTTTTCTCGTTGTTTCTATTTTATACATTCTGTATATCTCATTTATTTCTAGCGTGCCCTGCACGCTTATGTGTGCCGGCATACCACACAGAGAAAGACGTAATGGTTTAAACTTCCATTGGGAAATCGCTAATCCTGAATACTGCATGTACTCCAGATTCTGAGATGGATAATCACACCAAAGCATGCCTAGCCCCATTACCTAATTCGATTAAGTATACACGCACAACTGGCTTTTCTATATACCACAGCCAAATCCTCTATGTCCACGATAGGCTAAATGAGCTCAGTTTGTCGCCTCCCAGTATTACGGTCTCCCAGAAAACAATTCAAGTCCGCGAAGCAGCCATTTTGAAGGTGGCGCGACTTTACCGCAACAACCCCCCCCCCCCCCCCAAAAAGAAGAGAGAGAAAAGTATGTAGTGTTAAAACCAATATCGCTAAGCCAGCCAAAGAGTCTCACGTTCAGCGCTCCCGTGATAAATGTTTGATGAAGAAATATCGTCGCTGTCATCACGGAGCAGGAAACATTTGCGATCGGGGGCGATAAAAATGGAGTTTCGGCCGAACGGAGAATATGATTGTGATGCCAGACTTGACGCCTAGGATCGCTTTCTAGAGGACAGGATGGATTGCTCCTGGTGTGAATAAGGATTAGGGTATTCCTTCTCCGTATGTAGCGCAGTAGCCATGCAGATAGGGATCCGTGGACATTTTTGATTCGTTGCGAATGATTTGTCTGACATGGCAAACGTTATCTAATAAGCATTCTTTGTCTGAATAAAAAGTGTTCAGGTCAGCAAAGGAAATCGGTTTCTTCTTTCGTTCAATGCGTGTGTGTGTGTGTGTGTGTGTGTGTGTGTGTGTGTGTGTGTGTGTGTGTGTGTGTGTGTATGTGTGTGTGTGTGTTTGTGCGTGCGTGTGTGCGTGCGTGTGTATGAATGTGTGTGTGTGTGTGTGTGTGTGTGTGTGTGTGTGTGTGTGTGTGTGTGTGTGTGTGTGCGTGTGCGTTCATTAGCCTGAAATTCTGATGTCAGAGAAATCTGATTATCTTAGAGGCAAAGTGGTTTTCATTACAGCCACCTTGAGAAGAACTAAAACACGCAGAAAAGGTGCATATTTGTACACGCAGAAAAAGTGCATATTTGTGCACACACAAATAATGCAAATGTTATCACACATTTCTGGTTTACATAATACTAAAAAAATGAGGGTGTGACAGTGCCTTCTCAACTTTTACAAAAAGCCGGATATGACGTCATCAAAAGTATTTATCGAAAAAATGAGAAAAAACGTCCGGGGATATCATTCCCAGGAACTCACATGTCAAATTTCATAAAGATCGGTTCAGTAGTTTAGTCAAAATTTGACTAAATGTAATGAGATGTCGACGTTGTTGTTGCTGCAATTTCAAACCGAAATTGCCATGTGAGAACAAATGAGCCAAAAAGCAAGTTGACAGTTCAACATTCAACATTCCATCTTTTGAGAAAAAAAAGTCGTGCTTTGTCAGATGATGGCAAACTTTAGTATTTATTAGTATCGTTATCATATTTGCCAAAGCTTATTATCCTGGAATAAAAACAAAGTAAAATCGTCAGAAAGGGACAGGGGAACATCCATCGTATGACACCCTTTTTGTCCAAAAGATTGTTAAAATATAAACTTACAGCAAAGGCAATATCAATATTATCAATTCTAAAGCCAATAGTCTGAGAAAATTAAATGGTGTGTTTTCTGCTGCCCTCCTTGCTCTATTAATTTTGTTTTTTAATTGGGCTTAATACAGAGCCAAAGCACCGACACTTTTACACCTATCCTTTTCCTTTCAACTATATGTTTCATGAAAGTGTAACAAATAAATACATGGACTCACCTGCGCCGTTTCCGAACACAAAAGTGGTAAACATCAGAGCAGCCGTGACCACAGAGAATATCAGTGTCTTGTCATCCATGATGCAGGGAAAGTAAAGCGAAGCGAAGGTCACTTGCAGTGCAATAAAAGTCAAATCCTCTAAGAATGTCTCTTGGTGTCACCTTGTTCGCCGCTCCATTATATGATTCTCTGGACCGTGTTTAACTATAATTATCACAATTTTGACTCATCTGTAAGCTTTGTTTTGATGTTAAGAGTTTCTATCCACGATCATGAATAACAGGTTCGCACACATATCCTCAAGCTGTCTTTCAAATATACCCAAACGCCAATGCCACACAACGGTGAAATAGGTTGGTATGTCTCACAGGTGCTGTCAAACGAGTTATTCTCATCATACAATTCCATACAATCAGCTGTACACGAACAAACGTCAAAAGTGAAGACACGTACGTATGTTCACCTCGAAGGTAGGTACACACTGGCTGGTATATTTCTCGTTCGCATAACCTGCGAAGCGAAATCCAGTCTCTGTTAACTTAAACTCAAGACTCGAGGTTCCACATGAACTATTGATCTGTCAAGTACTCCAACTCATTCGTCGTTAAAACGTGTCGATGGATTGTCACTCAAAGTGCTCTGACTCATTCGTCGTTAAAACGTGTCGATGGATTGTCACTCGAAGTGCTCTGACTCATTCGTCGTTAAAACGTGTCGATGGATTGTCACTCGAAGTGCTCTGACTCATTCGTCGTTAAAACGTGTCGATGGATTGTCACTCGAAGTGCTCTGACTCATTCGTCGTTAAAACGTGTCGATGGATTGTCACTCGAAGTGCTCTGACTCATTCGTCGTTAAAACGTGTCGATGGATTGTCACTCGAAGTGCTCTGACTCATTCGTCGTTAAAACGTGTCGATGGATTGTCACTCGAAGGGCTCTGACTCATTCGTCGTTAAAACGTGTCGATGGATTGTCACTGGAAGTGCTCTGACTCATTCGTGGTTAAAACGTGTCGATGGATTGTCACTGGAAGTGCTCTGACTCATTCGTCGTTAAAACGTGTCGATGGATTGTCACTCGAAGTGCTCTGACTCATTCGTCGTTAAAACGTGTCGATGGATTGTCACTCGAAGTGCTCTGACTCATTCGTCGTTAAAACGTGTCGATGGATTGTCACTCGAAGTGCTCTGACTCATTCGTCGTTAAAACGTGTCGATGGATTGTCACTGGAAGTGCTCTGACTCATTCGTCGTTAAAACGTGTCGATGGATTGTCACTCGAAGTGCTCTGACTCATTAAGGTTTTCATGAGGACATCTTCTCAATGAAGGCATAACCTTTTCCACTGTTCTCCTGTGTTCGCACGGGCAAAGTCTGTGTGCTTCTTCAAATGACCACACTCCATAAATGGCCTTTGTGTTGTTATCCTTGTCTTGTGCATTCTTGTGTCGCCCCTGAAACAGAAACAAATTAAGACTGGTTAACACGTTCGTCTGCATTTTCTTGTTAACCCTCTGAATGGGTGTGTGTGTGTGTGTGTGTGTGTGTGTGTGTGTGTGTGTGTGTGTGTGTGTGTGTGTGTTTGTGTGTGTGTGTTTGTGTGTGGGTACGTGTACGTATGTGTATGTGTGTGTGTGTGTGTGTGTTTGTTTGTGTGTGTGTGTTTGTGTGTGTGTGTGTGTGTGTGAGTGTGTATGTGATTCAGTGTGTGTGTGTGTTTTTGTGTGAATGTATGTGTATGTGTTGCAGAAAACCACTGACTTGTCTTCGCCTAAGTCGAATAACACATACCTGAAGGAAGTTTCTTCCAACAAACTCAAGTAAACCCAATCATAAACAACGCACACAAATACCAGGAAAAAAATACAAACAAGAAATTCCTCCGAGGTAGGAAAAACACCCCCGTTGGTCAAAGGGAAATAACCATTCTCATTGCCACCAACTGAGAAGGTTAAGCCCCTCGTTAATCAATTGTATTGCGAAAACAAATATATATAACACTACATAATATAGTGCAGACATAAGGCTTGTAATGTACATGTCGTTTCACAGGTGAACAGCAGACAACTAGTTGTATCACAACAAGAGAAACAGACAGACACACAGACAAACTCTCTCTCTCTCTCTCTCTCTATCTCTCTCTCTCTCTCTCTCTCTCTCTCTCTCTCTCTCTCTCTCTCTCTCTCTCTCTCTCTCTCTCTCTCTCTCTGTTACACACACACACACACACACACACACACACACACACGCACGCACGCACGCACGCACGCACGCACGCACACACACACACACACACACACACCCGCGCGCGCGCGCACACACACGCAAACACTCATTCTCACATACAAACCAAAGCACTCGCGCGCAAACGAGCTCTCTTCCCACAGACTATAGTGTAGCATGAACTATGTCCGCGGAAAAGTGTTTCATAAAAGCAGCTTAACATTATGTTTCTTTCATAAGACCGAAAGGTCATTTGTCCAAAACGGGTCGAATAACCATTAGAAAGTTACACAGCGAGTTGACCCATTGGTTCCAACACCTTCTCCCTTCTGCAGAAAGATCAACGTCACAACAAGCGAAGCACAGTTGACAGTAAAGTCAATTATGACAACAGTTAAGACGCACGTAAACGATTAACTTGCAAACCGTTGTAAATCACAATCACCATGACCGAACAAGAAGCAAGGACGTTGCTAGTTTCAAAATGGCACGGGTCATTCTAACCAGTTTCGGGAAGAATGCCGTCCCGGGAAGTTTCTATAGTCGGGCCCTTTTTTTTCATTATTTTTTTATATTTATTTTATTATTTTTTTTTTTTTTTTTTTTTTTGGGGGGGGGGGGGAGGGTCGAGCCACAGCAGTCGAATTTGGCTACACGTGTGACAGCGGATAAAGCGATTAATTTCTTTCTACCTTCATCTCGCTCACAGCAAGTGACTGCGCACGCGATCGACACTCTATCAAAGATCTGCGCCACGATAAAAAAAAAAACTCTTAAAATCTAATTTAGACGCATAAATGGCGATTGATTAACATGCAAACCGTTGTAAATCAATATCACCATTGCCGAACCAGAAGCAAGGACTTCCACGCTAGTTAGTTTCAAAATGACAAGGGTCGTTCTAAATCAACTACTATTACCCGTTACAGCTTGTTGACCTTGGAAGTTTCAAAAGTCGGTTATTTATCTTTCTTTTTTTTTCCTTTTGTGTGTGTATGTGTGTGTGGGGGGGAGGTGGCCACAGCAGCCGGGTTTGGCAACAAATGTGACAGCGGATTAAGCGATTATTATCGTTCTACCTGTATCTCACTTGCAGCAAGTGACTGCATGCGCACGCGACACTATCTAAGATCTGCGACACGAAAACATACTTGATGCCCAGCCCTGGTTCCGAGTAAATCCTTTGCATCCATCTCTCATCGACTCGCATCATTTTCGTGGAGGTTATGTTCTTTTTGCACAAACGTGAAGATTTCAGACGTCCAGACATTGCAGTCCTCTGACCGTGTTATTGTTACTGTTTGACACGCTCTGCCTGTTTAAATGTCTTTTGTCACAAGAAAACAGACAGACAATCAATCATTTTAAGACACTGTTATATTAGCATCAAAAGTTATGTTGTATAATTTATACCTATTTTCCGATTAAATGGCTTTTCTTGAGACATTTAGTGTCTATAGCCGGTGACTATTAACAAATACAGTATTGGCCCAGGCACATCGACACATTTCCATATCACAACTTTGAAATAAATCGCAAAACGTCACGATACTGTTTGTGTCTGTGGCCTAGCTGCTTGTCCTCCTTATGCGAATAATGCCAGACTGTTGACCAAACTCGCTTTTTAAACTGCAAAACATGTTATGCAAGACAACACAAAATTTCTAAAAAATAAACATCTTGAAGCCGAAGAGGACGTATACCAATATTTTGATTATCTGTCTAAAGTGTTAAGCCCTTACTGCACAACAACACACAATTCCTCAAAACTGACGGGTGTTTAAGCCAAAAGGCAAACCCTTACTGTATCAGTTCAAAATGTAAAACCGCGTACTGTACAACATAAAATTCCTTTACAATGTGGTTTTAAAGCCAAAAGGCAAACCGGTACTTTTCCGTTCAAACTGTAAAACCACGTACTGTACAACACGAACATCCTTTGAAACTGACGGGTTTAAAACCAAAAGGCCAACCGGTGCTTTACCCCCTTCTTTAGCCAATTTCTGTGTTTAAGCCTACATCCTGGACAGCTAAGACTGATTCGTATGTGCCGCTGGCGCGGAGTGAAGATGTACAACTTTGCCAGTGAATGGCGGATCACGCTCCACAGTCATCTTCCATTTCAGATACCGTGCTCCGGGGCCTTGAAGGGGAAATCTAGTTCTAGGGCAGCAACTGCTCTCTGTGAGAATTAGTCGCAGTCAGGTTTTGAATTACGAGATCTTCTTAAATGTACGTTCCTCCCAGTGAAAACAAATTCATTTAGTACACTCTTTGAATGCAGTTTGTGTTCCTTTTTTGAAAACGTGTCATTTTACTTGAAATGTCCAAGTACAGTAAACAATTGTTTGCTGCTTGGAGTTGTTTGTTGTATGTTTATCAGGATTTGCTATTGTGTGATAGGGTTCGTGTCCGTCTGTAGATGCTAGTTTCTTTGTTAGGCCTAAAAAAAAATAGGTGTGGTTACGGTAACCCGACCTACCCTATTTTTTTCGCGCGACCCTAGACTTTTTTGGGGCATTTGGGAAAAAAAATATAAAATAACGTAAAAAAATGGTTTTTGGGAGAAAAAAAAACAAAATAAAAAACATTCCCGACCTACCGACCCTATTTTTTTTGGCTATGTTACCGTAACCACACCTATTATTTTTTTTGGCCTTAGTTCTGTGTTGACAACTCTTCGACAAGCGCTTAGAACTGTACCCACGGAATACGCGCTATATAAGCTTCCTATTGATTGATTGATTGATTGATTGATTGATTGATGTTTTAATTGTGCGTTCATGCTCTTTGGAAGACTAAGCCATTGTGTAATTATCGATGTACAACACCACAGACATCACCGGGTAGACACTAAATGTCTTGTGTCAAAGACTGGGCTGTCTTCTGGAACATACCTTCCTTTCCGTTTGAAACGATCGTCTACATGCCCCACACGCATTCACAACACGCACACACATACAAACACACGCGCACACAAACGCACACACACACACACACACACACGCACACACACGCACACACGCACACACACACACACACACACACACACACACACATACACACACACACACACACACACACACACACACACACACACACACACACACACACCTTCCTTCCGGATTCAAATAGCCAAATTCTCAAATAAGTTAAAGGGACGTGAAAACCCAACAGCCAATCCTTTCCGTTTAAAACGATCATCTACACCTCGACAGATCTCGCTAGGTAAGTTGAGTGTGTCCCCGTTAAAGGCTGCTCTGTTTCCACTATTTGCGGTAGGTGTGAGGAACATTACAATCTTTAATGAGATTATAACACAACATGGCTCTAACCCCCCTTGGTTTTGTTAGCTTCATGACAGGCAATTAAACACCGATGGGTATAGTATTATTTAAGGGCTGTCTTCTTAACAGACGAGACTACGAGAAGCCTGAAATGTTGTGTCATCACTGATTACAAATTACAGAATACATACGTCATTACACATGTTAAGAGGCATTGTCAGGAGCTTGGAGTCTACCAGAACCTTCAGAACCCCAGGCGGATATCCGATGGTTTACGGGATCATTTACACGGGACAGAAGACATCTCTCAAGATAACCAGCTTAAGAATTATTTTCACTTGTCCACTTTCTTTTCTTTTCTTACTTCTGTCTTTCTTTTTCTACGTCGTTTTGGCGGAGCTGAACCTTGGAATGTTACAATGACATCTTAGCGGCATCAACATTTGTTTTATCCGCAAAGAACAGAAAACGAACAATGCTTTAAATGCAATTTCCAAATGTCAATGCGTCCTTGCGCTCAGAACCCCATAAGACAGTTTTGACTAGAACACATTCATAATAATATAAATGGTGTCAATAATAATTATATGACTCAATCTATCATATCTATGGTTCAGGCAAAACTGCCCCATAGGGCAGATGCATGTCATAAGTATGGATTCGTGCTTGAAACAAACATGTTTGAATAAAGTGCTGAAGATTTCAAACACTTTTTTTCCCCAAGACTATTATGTTTACCTCTTTCACCAAGTTGGTCTTTAAAAAGATACCTTTAATATATCTTCTGCAGAGTTGATGTATCCAGTGTATTTTCATATGTATAATTTGTAAAAAAAACTTTCGTTTCAGAACGAATTTGAGAGTTTTCTTTTCTGTGATTTTTGTTCTTGCTTTTTGTGTGTTTGTTATTGGGCCTTGCAAGATTATTCAGCGCAAAAACAGACTTTGTGTTTGCATTAATTGAGTAAAACAGAATCCAACACATCGACCCTAAAACCTAGGAATCGTGGCATGACCTCATACCTCAAGGATATGTTCAGGGTACGAGGCTGGTGGTTTAAAAGCCATTTGTCAAATTATGTCAGCGTTCACCTCTTTAACTTTTTCAACCAGTGCTGCTGATCACATTACGAACTTACAACATCTGCCCGCAAATTGCCTCCTGCCGGAATTGGTTGCCAGGCAAGACAGCAAAGGCATCCACGTAGAGGGATCTTGCTACACAGAGGTGTATTCGACACGACTTTAGACGACTGTTTTTGACACAGTTTCCTCAAAAAAGCTTTGTAGGCTTCAGAAGGCAAAATCTACCAGCATGCCAAAGCCTAGAAGACTGTTTTAGCCATGTATAGATCAAAAGAAAATGGCGTATGGGAGTCGTGCTACACAGAGCTGTGTTCGACACGCTCACAGGGTTTTGCGCGTGAAAAGACATTGAAACTAAATGACTACAAAGAGGATCCGCAGACGACATAACAATTGGAATAAAAGTTTACGTCGCGACAGGGGGTCTTTTTTGTTTATTTGTTCGTTCTTTTTTTTTTGTCTTCGTGGTTATGCTGGAGGTAGTCATGATGTACGTCCTTGTGTTTTTCTACCCCCGTCTGCATGGCAGGTTGCTCCCTGATTTTTCCTGTTCTCTTATTTACTGCCCTTGGCTCGGGCGGGGGGGGAATTTTGTTGTTTGGGGGGGGGGGGAGGGGGGAGGGGGGAGGGGGGATCCTCCCTCACTTTTGTTTGTTTTCCGTTCGTTTGTTTGTTTGTTTGTTTGTTTGTTCTGTTGTGTCTGCTTGTTGTTTACCATTTATACTGTTGATGTTGGCTGTTGTGGTGCAATGTCTGTCTGTCTGTCTGTCTGTTTGTCTGTCTGTTTGTCTGTCTGTTTGTCTGTCTGTTTGTCTGTCTGTTTGTCTGTCTGTTTGTCTATCTTTATGTATGTTTGTCTGTTCGACTATCTGTGTCGGTGTATAAGTTGTTAGTGCTGTCGCTTGTCGGCATAGCAGATGCAGTTGTAATAATACAATCTCTCTTTTTTATATATATATCTTTTCAATATTAACTATGCACAGGTAAGCCAGCATGCAAGGTTTCAACATTTCGTACACACATCATACGATTTGACAAGCCCACCCATACCATTTACGCTTTCTCAAGGAGAGGGGGGGGGGAATTCTCTAAGACTCTGTGATCGATCCAACTGTTGGGCTAGGAGACTCTGTTGCCGCACTCCCAGTACTCCCCGGGGAGTGCATCAAGGAACTATTCCCATGCTACAGGCATACATCTGCACTGTATAACCGCATTAACGATAACTAGGTGTGTGTTTGCCTATACAGCCTATACATACTGCTGACATAAAAGTGTTCTTGCTGCTGCTGTTCTTCTCATATTTCTTGATGGTCTGTTCTTCTTCCTTTCTTCTTCGTCTACTTTTTTTCTCTTTTTTTCTTTCTCTTAATTGTAGATTTGTTTTACTTGTTCTACCACGCACATTCCCGGCAATGAGTCTTTAAGCATGAAGCAAGTAACAATTCGAAGAAATTTCTTCTCCAAGGTAAGATTTCATAACGATTCTCCAAGATAACATTTCATAAGAGCAATTCATATTCGTCGCCGTTTCAGTAGTTTATGTTACAATAATGTCGCTTGCATCGAGATGAAGAACGTAAAATTGCATAAGTACGCAGGTTTAATTGTATTATTTTTGCTATGCCAAAATGTTGTAACAATCACAAACTCAGGTACAAGTTACACGCTAATGGAATTAGAGCATAATTTTACTGAAACTGGAACGACCACTGCACAAAAAGTAGAAGTAGTAGCAGATTTAGATCAGGTATGACTTGATGCCATAAGTTGCCCTGCCACGTAATCCACATAATGGGCTGATTATGCCTTTAATAGCAATAACACAATAACCGTTTTTCCCATTGTATTTGCCATTTCCTTGATAAGAGGGCCTAGTTTTACAGGCAGTAGTGGGTGCGATTTCTGCAAGCCATACAACGATTGGACATGCTTTTCACAATACAGACTATGTAACGTTCAAGTTCTGTAAACCAGTCACAGCGCACATAATACTTTCTTTCACAAATGTTTATAATTTTCCATTCCAGTGGTATTTCTTGCTTACCCATTTTTGTAGACGAATACCAACATATCTTTATTTTAACAACTCTTTGCACAATGAAGTCAACTATGTTCTCGAGTTACTCTTGATAATGTTGATAGCTACACTTGGTATACACATCTCTGAAGGTGTTATATGGGATGTTCTGGCTTGTGCCATTATAAAAACGTTACTCATAATATTCCAGCGATCAAGTACCGTACATGTGCCAAAGGACAACTTTGGAAAACAATGTTCCACCCCCCAAAAAGATAGAATACTTCTTGACATAATTATAACCGATTTACAACATTGAACACAATACAATACCACGAAGTACATGTCTTTTAACGGTCAACAAATAAGATATGTCCAATCAACAGTGTGTTAGTTGTTTTTCTACTAGAATACATATTTTTGCTGGAGTAATTCCAATATATTGTCCTGCTGGCAGCTAGAGTTCACTATAACTCATCGAACAAACTGAGATCATAAAAACCAACCGCATAAAAGAAGGAAGAAAAAACGATCTTAACAAAATTACTATTGCCTTTTTAAACGCATTTTCATAATTGAGGATACATATATTACAAAACGACAAGGAATGGAAGCGAAAGCAACAGGCAAAAGAAAGGAAACTTTCCCCTCGCTTTACAACAATACTGACCTTTTTCTAGAAGAAAAAAAACCCACCTCCCAAGGAGTCCAGCTGTCACAGCATCAAGCAATTAAAACTGTTGACCACTCTCTAGCACAGCTTAACCTGTTCTTCATGCCACTTCGTTGTTATGTAGTTACATGAACCGCTCTTTAAACAATAGGCCCACCAGTTGGTCGATATATTTCCCATTTCGATAAAAGCTCTCACACACACTTTTAACCACTCCACCAATTTAAGAGCGGCGCATGAACGTTGGTCAAACACCAGTTAGTACTTCACCTATTTACTAAGCTTCTGCGACAGAAAAGCAAGGTTTGTAGACATACTATACAATGCGTGAAAGCTAGTAAAGAGGAAACGATGGCTGGGGAAACCATCGAGAGTTTGGTGTGAGATAGACTTCACGTGAGCTCTGCGTGCCTGCTGGCCAGTGCAAAATTGTGTGCACACCCCAATCGAAGAGGGTCACATTTCCTGTCCATATTTTTTTAATCGCTCAAGTTTATAATGGCGTAGAGGGCAGACTGCCTTATTAGAGCGATCCACACTCAGTTGAGTTTAAAAAGTGTTTTATTCGAAAACCTCTTGGTACAATACGTGTTAAACATATTAAGAATCAACAACAAGCTAGCTTGTAGTACATTCAGTTACCAAGAAAGCAATAACAAATCATTATTCTTGGTGATAGAAGCGTAATTTTGTTAACGGCAGAGTCCTCTTTGAGAAGACTATTCTGCTCAGTATCTCAGATCTGCCATGGCTTTTACGTAATAAATTGGGTAGGGCCATCCCTCCATTTTGACACATACCAACAATGAACAAACTGCTTCATGTGCGATCCTGATTTAAAAAAATATATATAAGTTAGTTCTTCAAAAGCCGCACGTGGGTTTTTGGTAAAGGATTAAGTTATTACATAGAGAATACTACATGGCTTGCTGTGTCGTACCAGATTTACACGAGGTTTTTTTTTTAAATATTGAACTGCGAGCGAAAGCGAGCTGTTCACTATTTGAAAAAGCAACGAGTGTAAATCTGGTACGACACAGCAAGCCATGTAGTATTCTGTGTATCCTACATACTGTACTTTACGTGTATTTTACTGAAAATGTCCTGCAGTCAAGGCAGCTAAATTGAAGACGCTTGTTTTGGAACCTCGATCTCTTCTAAAGCCTCGTGCAATCTATTACGTCAAAGCAAAGAAACGTCATCCTGTGACGTGTTAGTTCTAAAGATTCATCGAGGGTAATTAGCGAGCGCAATTTTTGTTTCTATAATGACGTTTGTCTCGGTGACTTTGGCATCATAAGCAGTGGAAAAACAGGTCCCTGTCAGACTTGCTTGACATGACCTCATTTACATGATATACACACGTGTGATTTGAACGATTATTATCTCACGGGTGTCTCTCTCACGTATGTAGGATAACAATCCTACTCTTACGAAATGAGTTTATGCACAGAAAACAGTCAGGCTGTTGGTGTGTGCTGTGTCCAGGCTTGTTCCTTGTGCTATGCAAACGCCTGACAAAAGAGAGATTGTGAGTGTAGTCATTTACACGGGAACAGCTGTGGCTTTAAAGTAACCTGATTTCTAATGCGCAAACGTTTGATTGTCTTCCAGACTTGTGACTTGCCCCGGTCAGTTCCTCGTGTCAGAATAGACGATGTTCGGAAATAACTATGTCGGGTTTGTATGGGTAGTGGCTGAATACTCTTGCTTTTATTGATTCGAACTTTCCCGCGTGACATTTTAAGCCAGTCACTCGCGAGGACACGTGGACAAGGAGCACGTGTAGAAAGCTTGCCTCAATAAAAGTAAGAGTATTCACTCTTTAAAGGCACAGTAAGCCTCCCGTAAACCATCACAGATACTGTCAGGCTTTTTACACACAGTACAAACACCCTTTTATTCTTTGAACATTACTCGCTCTTTACGTAGGGCACCTTGGATGTTCTCAAGTGGTAAGTGTTTAAACGAAAGAGTGTTTGTACTGTGTGTAAAAGCCTGACAGTATCTGTGATGGTTTACGGGAGGCTCACTGTGCCTTTAACAACCCATATAATCCCGAGTTATTTCCGGAGTTCGTCTATTTACGACTCTAACCAACTTGATACACGCAATGATTCTCATGAAGTGGACCCTGAGCTTCTGGTCATTAGGAAGTAATCTCCTTCTTGGGTGAAGCAGGCCACTCAAGGAGGGTTTAGACACACTTGACGTAGGGCATCACAACTCGCACAAGTCTTCTCGATTCAACACAGAACGCCTGTTATAGTGTTATTCATCGGACCGTCCGAGTGACATAAGAAGTCAGTTGAGGGGCAAGCGTGACGATGTCGCCTTGCTCTATAGCGACTAGAAAGTGCGACACGAGATACTTGACCTGAGAATAATGAATTTCTCATTTGACAGGTTCGCCTAGACCTTATGATCTGAATGATATAACGTGAAGCATAAACGATGTTATGCATGGTCATCAAGGCTTCATTTATCATCGTGCACGTAACGTTACTAAATATAAAAAGCAACAGATAGGAACATAATTATGAGATACTTTGGTACCGAAGAGCGACAACAGTACATGTTCTTATTGTACACTAAAAGCGTGTATGTATTACCCGCACCCGGTCTTTACATGAGTATCACTTCAGCATGTGAATACTCCCTTCAGAAATGTTGCAAATAACACACATTTGCAATATTTCACTTCTGATTATCTTGTGCCAGTGCGCGTTAATCTAAGAGCACAGGAAATGTGACGTATACCAAAAGATACGGGTCCCTGCAAATTGAGTCTGCCACGCAAGTGTCTGTGAATGTGTAACCAGAGTTAGAGTATTGACAGTAGATACACAGTGGTCAGCTCTTGACCGGTATGGTCAATACCATCGGTATAGGTTGCTAGCTAACATTTCACTAGACCCTTTCCTGACCAGCTAAATGTTTCCTGTCCGGACACACACCAAATATTCTGCCAAACATGTGTACCTAGCGGTTTCCGTGCTTATTACCTAGAGGTTTTAAAAGGCTTTTGTTGCCTTTTTGACCAAGCAAAGCACATTTCAAAGGCTAAGAAACACAAGGAGAAAATTGTTCACCCATACCAAACAGATGCAGTATAGAAAACGACCTAGTAGTAGCAGCGGCGTAAGTTTAAACGACAACAAAATTAACACAAACATACTACAGTCACGCCAACAAGAACAGAATCGGGAAGTAAACTTCCAAAATGTGGCAAGAGTGATATTCAACGTTAGGCTTAATATTTGTGAGGTTTTAAATGATAAAGAAGCATGAGCGACGTTTCTGGATTGAAGAATAGCAAATGTGTGTAATACGTACAGTAGGCCCACAAAGCACCCGCACACAAAAGCATTCGATGACAATCAACGCACGCTGTCAATTGCTACGAACTTCCCACAAAGCTTCTAGCGTATCAATGGCCGACAAAAGGCCGAAATTACTTCATAGCCACTGGACCAGAAATCGTGTGTAATAGCACTTCAGGGCTAGGAAACCAACACTACACCCTACTCAAGCGAACTAGCCACGACAAAGCTAACATCCTCACTATGCTGCATGGCGAAATCCCTGTGGCCCTGAAACATGTATAGTGCATCACACCTCAGTATCCGGGGACCCCGGAGGGAGTGATCCATGAATTTTTATTCAAAAGCGGCGATGCAAGAATCAAAGTTGTTTGAGCTCTCGGGGTGTCTCTGAAAGCATGGATGCAAACGCATGGCGTGCTAAATTGATTAACAATTCTGGTTTGTATGAGGTAGGAATACCTCACGACAGAAAATCCTGAACGGAAATGGTTAAGAGATATGGAGGGTTTGTTTATGTTATACCTTGCTGCTTGATTATTTCCCCTCTGTGTAAATTGATCGGCTGATTAATGAAAAAGCACATGGCAGTTTTAACGCTTGCAGGGGGGACGTTTTTTCTTCGTTATCCATTATGTTTTTTTAATACGGTCGATCCCATTATGACGATAAGGAAGGGACAAAGAAGAGGACACGCCACTAGAGGGGCTTGGGGGGAACAAGACGACATTGGCTGTAACAACACGACATTAGACGTTTTCCGGAAATAACTCTGTCAGGATTTTCGGCGGTCTGGAGGAGTAGGAGCCCCTGTACCGCAGTCAGATTTGTCACCACATCCGGAACTTGTTACACACTTCCGATCGGCTTTATCCTGCGATCGCGACGAGCAACTGACGGTGATGCGTATGCTATGCGGCGTGCGCTAAATATGATACCATTTTCTTTCGACGGATGGCTTGCTGATCACTGGAAGTGTTCGCTAATCACATGTGTTTTCATAAACACACGTGACCTCAAACCAAACCCACGTGACCTCGATCAAAACACGTTGTGATACGTGCCAGCGATCCTTTCCACAACAAATTCTGAACTTTGATGAAATCGTGAACACTGATGAGAGAGAAAGAGACAGAGAGAGAGAGAGACAGAGAGAGAGAGAGACAGAGAGAGAGAGAGACAGAGAGAGAGAGTGAATGTAACACACACACACACACACACACACACACACACACACACACACACACACACACACACACACACACACACACACACACACATACAGAAGGAGGTGGGGTAAAGAGTCAAAGAGAGAGACGGCGAGAAGGACAGACAGTTAGGTAGAGGCAGAGACAGACAGAGACTGAGAGAAGACACACATATTCACCCGTGATCATGCAAGAACAAGTTCCTTAAAAATTTAGAAAGTAGTTGGCAACTGTTGCGTCCAGTGCCCGCAGCAATGTCCGAGAACCACAGAACACACTGATCAGACTAACCGGTGTTTGTTGCCCGCGCAAACAGTTACAACTTCTAAGAAGTCCGCAAGACCGAAATAAAAAGGTTCGAACACAAAGCATCAAGAGCCTCTTACAATAGCCTAATACAGCACACAGTGGGGACTTTGTTGACCACAAAATGTACTCGTCAACTTCAAAGAAGTCTTCAGGGCCGACCAGATCTTGACACGGAGTAACTGTTTTATTCACGATGTCCATTTGTCAACTTCAAAGAAGTTCACATGACCAATAACTGTTGAACACCAAAAGTCTCCTCGAACATATAGAAAGAGTGTTTTTTCACGAAGTTCACACGTCAACTTTTAAGAACTTCACATGGCTATCACAGTCTCGACACAAATAGTTACACCCCTCTGACAAAATCCTCAACTAAGAAATCCAAATGACGACATCATCTGGACACAAATATTACACGTTTCTTGCAGTAAAAGAAAACATAGTCGAGTTATTCACAAAGTCCACTCGACAATGTCTAAGAACTCCACATAAAAAGTCGGTACACAAATAATTACAAGTCTCTTACGATGGAAACAGTCGCTGTGTTTAGTAAGATAAACACTGTCGAAACTGTAAACAAAACCAATATAAGTATTTCACGACAAAAAGATTCGGGTTTTACACGAAGTCTACTCGTCTACTTCAAAGAAGCCTACATGTTCATTAACTTCTTGGCACAAGTCTCTGAAGTGAAAACAATCCTCTTTTTATAATGTCCACTCTTCCACGTCTAACAGGCCCTAAACAGTCAGCACAAGAAAACAATAACAAGTCTCTTACAATGAAAACAACAAACAGTCCACTCGTCAACCATCATGCCCTTGGTTAGATTTCTTTGGCCGCTGACTGTGGCAGAGAGCAATAACCAATTCTTGTATGTGGTGCTGACGTATAGCTCCCCCTTACACGCTTGCCCTGCCCTTCCTCTGCACCCCTACCCTCACCCTTCCACCCTTTGCTTCTGGACGATATGTCTCCGTTCCTTCATCCGCCCTGTTTGCTGTGGCGATGATGGGCAAAAGTAGGGAGGAAGGGGACGCAGGAGGGCGGATAAACAGGGGGGGGGGGGGGGAGGGGGAGGAGGAGGGAGAAGATAAGAGGAAGGAAGAGTATAAAAGAGGAAGGAGAGGATTGAAGAGAAGACAGAAAAAAGTGCGGGGGGGGGGGGGGGGAAGTAAAAGCAAACAAGAGGAGAGAGGAAGAGAAAGGAGGCTAAAAGGGAAGGCAGGAGGGAAGGATTTGGAGAGAGGGAATGGGGCCCGTTGTTAAGCTGGATAAGTTGGTTATTGACCCATGTCTCTCGCTCTCGCTCGGTGATTGACTGCGATCATCTGATTGTTTTGAGCGGGCTTCATCCTGTTGTTGTGGTGAGGGGTTTGCCAGGCCGGTGTGTGTAATCTGGGGGTTGATCCGAAACCGATCGGCTGGATCCGGGTTAATGCAGGCGATCACCTGATTGTATCCAGCTGAGCTCCCTCCTCTTGCGTTGACTGCCGTCATCGGCTTAAACTCAATGCGAAGATCCACAAAAAGTACATTGCGCAATCCTCTCATTGCTGATCTGCTTTATCAAGTAAAACGCACAAAGTGAAAGTCTGTCATTATGGATGCTATGTGAACTGAGTGTAATGCTCAAAGACAAACCGTTCTGACATTGATAAGTCGACGATGATGATGATGATGATGATGATGATGATGATGATGATGATGATGATGATGATGATGATGATGATGATGATGATGATGATGATGATGATGATGATGATGATGATGATAGTATAATCATTGGTTGTTTTGATAGCAGAGCTAGTTTTGTCAGAGTTTTTAAACGTGGCAATTATTGTCGAAAACTACAAAACATTGATCAAATTCCTCATCACTAATATAACAGGGGCTGACGAGAGGGGGGGGCACGTGCCCCCCCCCCCCCCCCCCGAAAAAAAACCAAAAATTGGAAAGCTGATTCTATGACCATTTCTAAGTTCAAATGGCACCAGATAACACCATTTTGCTCCTTTGGGCCAAACAAATTTTCCGGGGGGGCATGCCCCCGGACCCACCTAGCAAATTCGGGCGCTTCGCGCCCATCACATTCACTTTCGATTCAAAGTGCCCCCCCCCCCTTACAAAGCAACTGATCCGCCCCTGTATAAGTTCTATATTTGGCGTGATCTTTTACAGAAAATGAGGCAAATTCCAAACTCTAACGGTCAACTTTAGCTGGAATAGGAGCAAATTCCGCTCGGAGTACCACAAGTCACTGGAAATGAAAAATATCTGAAATACTGTATTGAAAAAAACCAACCAGAAAGTAAACAGTTGCAATCACAAAAGGGGTGTGTGTGTGTGTGTGTGTGTGTGTGTGTGTGTGTGTGTGTGTGTGTGTGAGTGTATGTGTGTGTGTGTGTGTGTGTGTGTGTCCGTGTGTGTCTGTATATGTGTGTGTGTGTGTGTGTGTGTGTGTGTGTGTGTGTGTGTGAATGCGCGTGTATGTGTGTGTGTATGTGTCCCTGTCTGTGCCTATGTGTGTCTGCGTCTATTTGAAAATAAATAAACTATTCCTGCCCTAACAGATACTAAAACAAGTATTGACCTACAGCTTCAAACGGCACTAACCCATCATAACGCCTGCAAATCGTCTCGATCAATCATTTTATGACCTCCGTCAGACAGTGATCGAAGTCTAACCCCGGCGTTTGAACCCTAGGAGACTGGACTAATACAACATTTTTATAACTCTTAGAATGTCAGTATATATGCCGATGCCGCTGAAGAGGAAAAAGAGTAAATCCGTTAGTTATTGCAGTCATAAAATGAACTGAACCCCGAAACGGCGATAAATGTATGATAAGTCAGAAGTTACGGTCAATCACTGAAGCTGTTATACTCTCAGACGTGTCCATAACTGTGTCTGAGCAGTTCGCTGTCGTAGCAGCTGAAGCGGTTTATCTGTTACAACCAACTGTTACAAACGTTTAAACGGACGGCGTCATTCTGTTCCCAACAACTGTCACAATACTTCCAGTGCACTGAGCAATGTTCTTCATCAGAACTGTCGCACAAGATCAAGTGGATCATGTAATGCTGTAAACAACAACTGTCATACAAAACAATCAAGCACACCGTGCACTGATGTTACTAATAGTTGTCAAAACAGTTCAAGTGGACCATGGAAAACTGTAACTTACAACTGGACAATCATGGATGCTGTCCGGCGTCTGAAGTCGACAAAACGCCAAAACGTCTTTCAAATCGCCGAACAGCTTGCCGTCAGTGTTGGTCAATCTGCAGAACTGTTTCACAACTAGGAGAAGGTGACACCAAGCAATTCAATAAATCTTGGACAATTGCTGAAAAGGTTATGACAATTTAGGAAAGCTTGTCGAAGAAAATAAATCCTGGTAACATCACTAGTCCATTCACACATGTGAATTACACAGCTCACCCTCGCTTCCAGTTCAACTAATATCTCTAGCCACGTGACTGCTTAATTAAAGTCGTTTTCACGAAGGCCGTGATGAAGCATGCAGAGAAGGAGGGAGTAGTGTGAATAGTCGCTTGACTTGATGGCAATCATTTGATTGGTCCTGTCCTGAAGGACTGGCTGATTTCTTTTCTTCCTACGTTTTGTTTCCCATTGGTTGTATTTCACTACCTTTCTCATTCTTCTTCGTGTTGACTCGTTGGTGATATTTTACCACATCACTTCTCTGTTCCTTTATCTATCACTAGATGATTACCCGCTTCGCCGGGTACCGGCTTCGCCGGGAAGAAGTAGAGCCGAATACCAGGCTGCGCCTGGGACCCGGCTCTGTCGGTTGTACGCCGGCTTTGCCGGTGCACGAAGGAAAGGAGATAAACGCGCAAAACACTGGAGACCTTCTAAAAATAGTAACGTGCAGTGGCCTTCTAAAAATAGTAACGTAGTAACGGGAATATGGATTGACGCCACACGGAGGAAGGGAGATAATCGCGGCTGAAAACACTGGAGAAGATAAGGAAGAACTGCAACAACAAACAACAAGTCGCGTAAGGCGAAATTACTACATTTAGTCAAGTAGCTGTCGAACTCACAGAATGAAACGGAACGCAATGCAACGCAGCAAGACCGTATACTCGTAGCATCGTCAGTCCACCGCTCATGGCAAAGGCAGTGAAATTGACAAGAAGAGCGGGGTAGTAGTTGCGCTAAGAAGGATAGCACGCTTTTCTGTACCTCTCTTCGTTTTAACTTTCTGAGCGTGTTTTTAATCCAAACATATCGTATCTATATGTTTTTGGAATCAGGAACCAACAAGGAATAAGATGAAAGGGTTTTTAAATTGATTTCGACAATTTAATTTTGATAATAATTTGTATATATTTAATTTTCAGAGCTTGTTTTTAATCCAAATATAACATATTTATATGTTTTTGGAATTATAAAATGATGGAGAATAAGATGAACGTAAATTTGGATCGTTTTAGAAAAAAAAAAAAAAATTAAGATTTTTAATGACCAAAGTCAGTAATTAATTTTTAAGCCTCCAAGCGGAAATGCAATACCGAAATCCGGGCTTTGTCGAAGATCGCTTGGCCAAAATTTCAATCATTTTGATTGAAAAATGAGGGCGTGACAGTGCCGCCTCAACTTTTACAAAAAGCCGGATATGACGTCATCAAAGGTATTTATCAAAAAAATGAAAAAAAAAATTCGGGGATATCATTCCCAGAAACTCTCATGTCAAATTTCATAAAGATCGGTCCAGTAGTTTGGTCTGAATCGCTCTACACACACACACACACACACACACACACACACACACACACACACACACACACATACATACACCACACCCTCGTCTCGATTCCCCCCTCTTCGTTAAAACATTTAGTCATTACTTGACTAAATGTAAAAAAACAAAAACAAATCGGTTCTGCGCGCACAGCGCTGCGCGATGAGAGCACGTGTTGAAATAGCTCATCGATGAGGTTGTGTCCGGGGTGTAGCTGAATACGGTGTCCAAATTTGAAAAAGATCCACCGAGAACTTTGGCCGTGCATCGCGAACAGACAGACAGACAGACAGACAGACAGACAGACAGACAGACACTAGTCGTATATATATATATATAGAAGCTCTGTAATGATGTATCAAAACATGTTGCCTCTTTTTCATCTTAACCCACCACCATCAATATTTCACCTAGCCTCTGATCGTTTCCTTTCTCTCACTGAATAATTATGTGTATTACTTCAAGTTAATTTGTTTTTCAGTTTCCAGAATACAAAAAGGCGACGTGTGTGGAGAAATCAGGCTGTGGAGCTATACGAATTGGGAAAGCGGTGTGTTCTGTTATCCACGGTTTTCAGGGTATGTGATCCCTAATTCAAATCCCTTGCCTAACATGTCCAGAAATTTAGCTAACTAACTTGTGTAGCTAAGGATTTCACTCATACATGCCGATGACAATCAAACAAAGCCAGGCAACTCACAAACTACCCCTGGCTTTAGAGGTCAAACAAGCAGAAAACACGCTAACGCACTCATGCAGATGAAGTACCAAGACAGATAAGTCGATAAAGCAGTAACCTAGCAACACAACTGACTGCCTTATCTTTTGAATATAAATATCGAGCTCATCCACATATGCAAACGACATGCTAGTGTCTTCTTCTTCTTCTTCTTCTTCTGCGTTCGACGACATGCTAGTGTCTAAATGCAAATCTTCTTCTTGTCGTTCGCTGTTAGATCGTCAGTCCGGACTGCAGGGCGAAACGTGCTGTCCTCTCCAAGTCCTCTCTGGGGCCGTATAGCTTCTTTTGTAGCGCTGTCTCCTCTGGCTAAATGCAAATGACAAGCTAGCTTTTGTAAAGCCGGTGATCAGCCGACCAACTAACCAAATAACAAGGACGTACAGATGATAAGGCAACCTATGTAATGCATCACGTTAACGACTTAAACCGGACATGTCGACGGCAAGCAAGCCTATGCAGACCCGCAGATGCCAAGCTAACCTAGACATTAGTCAGAAGAGCTGATCCCTCACAGACGTTATCCTAGCCCCGAAAAGCAGATCACCTGCTTACTACTGCGCTTATTTACGAGCGAAAACACACATGTATATAAAAACAAGTCGCGTAAGGCGAAAATACAACATTTAGTCAAGTAGCTGTCGAACTCACAGAATGAAACGGAACGCAATGCAACGCAGTAAGACCGTATACTCGTAGCATCGTCAGTCCACCGCTCATGGCAAAGGCAGTGAAATTGACAAGAAGAGCGGGGTAGTAGTTGCGCTGAGAAGGATAGCACGCTTTTCTGTACCTCTCTTCGTTTTAACTTTCTGAGCGTGTTTTTAATCCAAACATATCATATCTATATGTTTTTGGAATCAGGAACCGACAAGGAATAAGATGAAAGTGTTTTTAAATTGATTTCGAAAATTTAATTTTGATAATAATTTGTATATATTTAATTTTCAGAGCTTGTTTTTAATCCAAATATAACATATTTATATGTTTTTGGAATCAGCAAATGATGGAGAATAAGATGAACGTAAATTTGGATAGTTTTATAAAAAAAACATTTTTGTACAATTTTCAGATTTTTAATGACCAAAGTCATTAATTAAATTTTAAGCCACCAAGCTGAAATGCAATACCGAAGCCACACATGCAAGCACAGAAAGAGCCAACCCTATCGACCACAGAAAGAACTAACTAAACCACATAGAGGACGAGCTAACCCAGACATTGGAGTTAACCAACCAATCAAGAATATAGCTCAAAAGCTGTGAGACGAACAGCTGAAGAGCTATAACCCGCACAATCACTCAGATTAGAATTGACCTAGACTTCCAGATGATGAGCGAAGACACAAAGGAGAACGAAAGGCGTAAAGCCGTAAAAGGGATTGGCTGTCGAACACTACCCGTGTGGGAACACGGTGCTGTGGGAAACAAAGAAAAAAGCGCACATAAAATATTCAGTTCAACAAAACGTGCAGAGAGATGCACCACCGTGTCATCGCATGTTGATTCCCGGAACGCGCAAAACATGTTTTTTAGTGTTAACGTTTGGGGGGAAAAACAGGCAGCTCAATAGTTTTTCCGGATTTCCCTTTGGTCCTAAAACATTTTATTTGATTCTGCAGAATCTGTTTTTATGAGGGGTATTTTTGGTTAATTCTTTGGTCCTGAAACATTTCATTTGATTCTGCGAGAACCGTTTTTATGAGCGGTATTTTTGGTACATTTGAGGGAATAACACACAAGATTTGTTGCTTGTTTTGAATGCAATCTCATGCACACCCACACACACACATGCACACACACACACACACACACACACACACACACACACACACACCCACATGCACACACAAGATTTTTTGCTGGTTTTGAATGCATTCTCACACACACACACACACACACATACACACACACACATACATACACACACACACATACACACGCACACACACACACACACACACACACACACACACACACACAGACACACACACACACACACAGGGACATTTTGTTGGAAGTTATTATGAAGAACATTAAAAAGCTGCTTTCACTTTATTGCGGAAGTGCTAACGTTTCATTCCACCTACTGCACTTTGGGGATGGGGAAATTTACCCAGTTTCACCCCCGCTTATATCCCTGCTGTAAGATTTCATTAAGACAATTAAACATAATCATTTACAGGGCCGGGCTACCGGGGGGGGGGGGGGGTTATGGGGGTTGCGCAACCCCCCCCCCCCCCCCCCCCCCCTAGCCTAAACATGTACCTCACTTATTTAAAACATTTTTTATTATTGTTTATTTTATGCCGTTTCATGCAAGGAGCGACCATTTTGCTATCTCAGAATATGACCTACCCATCAGCTTCAGGGGGCTTCGCCCCCTGACCCCCACTGGCAACCCCCCCCCCCCTCCTCTTAGCCTAGTCCGGCCCTACATGTAGGAACTCTTTGAACCGCCATTGTAGCCTGTGTGCCATTTTAGCTTGTATAGGATACATACCGTTCACTGAATCAACAAAAATGATTCGGTGCTGTTGTTTGTATACAAATGCAATCTAATTGAAATACAAGGAGATCGGAGATCAAATATAGTCATAATCTCAAACGTTGAAATGTCACTTCGCCGTTTAACTTCATGTAAACTACATGCTTTACTGTACACTGCGTCAACATAAAGGATTCAGTTTTGTTATGTTGATGTTTTCTTCTTCTTGCAACGCAAGCAAAACACAAATAGATTGGGCTGCAGGTACGTGTTTGTCATTGATCCACGACTCTGCACAGGTCTCAGTGACTGTCTTCAATCTAAAGGCCTTACTGGCGTTCTCTGGGGTTTCTCAGTATATCATTTTACCCACTGAGAATCGCCTAGGTGTTCATTGGTCTTCAATCTAAAGGTCTTACTGGTGTTCTCTAGGGTTATTCAGTGTATCATTTTACCCACTGAGAATCACCTAGCTGTTCATTTCGTCTTCCCGCCCACGCTGTGCAAAAAGACCAAAAATGGTTTACAAGGGAACCATACTTTTCTTGGAAGGTACACGAGAAAACCCCGTTCTACTTCTTTGATTTTGCGACAGACCTGGGCGGGCAGGACTGGAAAACTTAATGGTTTTCAGGGAGATTTTTGTCTTTGTACCGATGGCGATGATGGGGGTGACTGTGGTGGTTGTGCTGGTAGGAACGGTACACTTTGAAAGGTTCACAACAGTGATGTCCCTCTGAATCTGTGGAAAAGTATTACTGATAATATGAGTGTATTTTAGATATTAAAGTTCATGAACACGCGTGTCCATGCAAAGATGAGCTTGAGAATGCTTATGTTATAGCATTTTTTTTGTTCTTATTGAAATTGCTATAACATAAGCTTCGCTTAAACAACTCATTCTTGTATGTAAGTTTCAAGTGCCCCCCCCCCCCCCCCCCCCCTCAACGCACACTCGTATACGAACACAACACAGTAAACTATTGTTACTGCCTAACGGTAGTGGAACGCACTCTGAATCCCACTGAGCGGGCCTACGCTGTGGTCTACGCTAGATTGATCAGAGCCTTTATGTTTGCCTGTAATTGACTGGTAAACCTAGTGTAGCAGACCCATCGATAATTATAACGATCACTGGTCCAACACCACACGGTGATTACATAGACACAACTGACCCCATTAATCGGAAGGTTTATGACAATATACTTGCACGAATCCAACACGCGCAACAAAATGACCGACCTGGTACGGGAAATAGTTCAGTACTGAATTTTACACATACAAGACACATTGAAAGCAAAGTTTCTTCGCTCTTCGTGTTGCTATTCAGGTTTTTAAAACATCAAACAAAACGATGTCTAGCCTGTTACCGACGCAAAATAAAATACATCCGGACATAGAAGAACAGAAAAACAGAAAAGAGCAATTTTGTAGATAACATTGCATATAAAACACCATCTTAATTGTTTTGTCTAGGCCGACATTACTATATTCCACACAGCTATATTATGGCATCTCGTTGTCGCACAAAGAGAAGGTGGACAGAAAAACAAGGATTTAGCGTTGCATTTTTAAGGACATAAGAAGTCATCTCGGTCAGCATTGGTTATCCTGTCCTTTTGCACCTTCGGCAGACGCAGGTCTCATCTTTGTACACATGCTATTTTTTTCTTTAATAGGCATTTTAATGCCAGAGGTTGCGGTACATTTTGGTCCAAAAACGTATTTTCGGTTCTCATAATTGTTAGATACGTTGAACACCATACAATCTACGTGTGATGTTAATGTTGTCATTGTCATTCTCTTCTTTGCAATAACGTAATTATTTACAAAGTGATTTGTAACGTTTGTCATCAGTGTGACACATTTTAGACCCAAAGACGGTTTTGAGCGCCAGTGCCTCACAGTAAAATACTCATCTCCTTGTCCAACAGTTTAATCTTATTACTTGTGTGTGTGCGTTCGAGAGATATTATGTCCCCACACGATAAAAGAAATACTGTATATGAATAAGAGAAGAATGATTTAAGCAATTCTCTCAAATTTGGAAAAGCTTATTTTTTTAGTTTTACAAAGACAAGAAAAAAAAGTGTGTTGAACAAGAGGAAATAAAATAAACACCAAGTTTAAGTCCAAAAAGCATAAGAAAAAACAAGACGTATGCAAAGACCAAATGGACAGGAAAAACAATACAGAAGCTTCATGAGAAAGGGGTCAGGGATATAGAGAACGGTGGAGAGAGAGAGAGAGAGAGAGAGAGAGAGAGAGAGAGAGAGAGAGAGAGAGAGAGAAGAGAGAGAGAGAAAGAGAGAGAGAGAAGAGAGAGAGAGAGAGAGCGAGAGAGAGAGAGAGAGAGAGAGAGAGAGAGAGAGAGAGAGAGAGAAAGGGAGAGAGTTTATAAACCGAGTCAGGGGTGGAAAGTAGCATGAGTTCAAATCACACTCCAAAATCAAATGAGCAATGCTGAGGTCGGATTGACAGGTGCATTTAAATCTCTAAAAATTGGTAGTTACCAGCTTCTGCCATTTGCTGAGACACCGAAACATTGGTCATTGACCGCGTTATAAAAAAAACTTATTGGTTGCAGATTGTTCATTTGACATAAATAAATGTTATTCCAAATTATTTGAAATTTGTTTGCATTAAAACGAGATCTTTGTTTATAAAGCCGTATGATAGACATTGTTGTATACTATTTGTAATTTATTTTTTTGAAAATGATGAGTTTTGCATGAGTATTTGATCGAGCAAGACATAACATGTGGCTCATTTGACGCCAGAGTACCAGAGATACAAGTCTAATCCGTAGACAGAGAAACAGACAAACAGACAAACAGACAAACAGAGAAACAAACAGACAGAATGAAACCTATACGCCGCTTTATTACATAAAGGCGGCGTAAAAAAGATAAACATAAAACAAAACAAACAAAAAACGCAGCAAAGCGAATGTAACGGAACGCCGAACATTCAAGCATTACATAAAGACACTCAGGAGGATTCGAGGCCTTGCTATGCTGTTTCCGCTCAGCGCAGCAACGAGTCTTTCAATCTGCACGGCCGACTAAGCATAGGACATGATGTCCCTTGACAGGGGAAGTGGTACATAATAAAATATCCTCCTGTCGATCATCTGCAGTTGCCAACCTCTTTCAGAGATAATGAATTGGCCAACTTCGCTGCGAGTGATTTTCTATTGCCACACAAACCTTTCTTTTCACTTCCTACACAAGACCTTTTCTTCTCAGAGAAAAGACCTCTGTGTCTGCGAGACCAAAACGAGTTATTGCCCTTTAACTGACAGGGGAGGTAGCTCCGAGTTAATCAAGTTCCTGCCTTCAGACGCCCGTGATATTGTTTGTGAGACGGAAAGGTGAATGCAATTACCTTTTCTTCACTTTTCACGACTGAGTCAGCTGCTCGTATATTATAGGAAGTACTAATGGAAACTGAAGAAGACTTCAGGATATTTCGGCAATCTCAAAGGTGGGTCACATGTCCAGTCATACAGTTTTCCACACATTGTACACTAAAAATCAAATCATACCTTAACTTAAGAAGGCTTCCAGTTCTTCTTCTTCCTTAAAAAGCAATGGGTTGCCCATTAATGAGGACAAGCCATGTTCAAAAATAAAAGAACGCCAATTAAGAAAAAGGGTTAACGTTTGTAATAGAACCATGGAATAGCTCTCTCTCTCTCTCTCTCTCTCTCTCTCTATCTCTCTCTCTCTCTCTCTCTCTCTCTCTCTCTTTCTCACTCTTTCACAAACCCGACGGATTTAGCTTCGGAATTCGTCTATTGCAGTGACAGGATCGGAATTTACTGGGAAAGATCCAGAACAATAAAAACATACAAGAATAGTGTACGCTGTTTAATAACGCATGAATAACAAGACGTGAGTATATAACAATGTTGGCACCGCATGCGTATTATCAGTCTCTCCATGTCACAGTCTAGCTGCTTGTCTGTCTGTAACTGTTTCTGTGTCAGTGTGTCCTCGTGTCTGAGTCAGTCTCCGCCTTCGTGTCAATTTTCCCTCTTGCCTCTGCGTGTGCTCTATTATTGGTTTTGTCTTGTTTTGTTTTTGTTTTTCATAGGGGAAACAACTTAAACGCTGCTTGATCCGTGGCCGACTGGTGATGAATATTATGCCAACAAAATCACACGTTTGTGTATTGGCTCAAGCATCAATCATCGCAAGTTTTATTTTCGATTCCCTTGGGCAAGATTCATCTGCGAGTCTAGCCTATCGAGGAAACGTCGAGGACACTGCTTGCAAATGGAAAATCGCGTGTTGACGAAAGTGTCATTTTCTCTTCTCAAGTTTGTTTCCTTATCGTACACACGTGAGAGAGCCGACCCATTTCACAACTAGACCATATCTTCACATGTGTTTATGTCATGTAAATGAGGTCAGTTCAAACTACAGTATGGTAGAGAGACCTCAAAAGTAATTTTCCACTGCTCATGATGACCAAGAAACCAAGAAAAATGTCATTCTCAAAACACTTTATTTTTCCTCTGTTAACACATGTTGAGAACACGTGACGCTATAATTCCTATCGTGGCGCCTTTTTGCACTCTATTTTGTCTTTGACGTCTGATATTTCACTTTGGAAGAGACGTTCAAGAAGACGCGTCTTCAATTTGGACACACCGTTTCTTTCTGGAATGTTGAGGCAGAATACACGCAAGTACAGAATGTAGGATAAACAGAATACTACATGGCTTGTTGTATAATACCAGGCTTACACTTGATGTTATTTCAAACATTAACAAGTCCCGTAAGGCGAAAAAAAACCATTTAGTCAAGCTGTCGAACTCACAGAATGAAACTGAACGCACTGCATTTTTTCACCAAGACCGCATACTCGTAGTTTCGTCAGTCCACCGCTCGTGGCAAAGGCAGCGACATCGACAAGCCAGAATGGTGCGGTAATGGTCGCGCTGAGCAGAATTAACACGCTTTTCTGTATCTCTTTTATTTTTAGCCTACTGAGTTTGTTTTTAATCCAAACATATCATATCTATATGTTTTTTTTAATTCAGGGACCGACAAGGAATAAGATGAGATTGTTTCTAAATCGATTTCGGACAATTAATTTCAATCATAATTTTCATATTTTTAATTTTCAGAGCTGGTTTGTAATCCAAATATAACATATGTATATGTTTTTGGAATCAAAAAATGACGAAGAATAACATGAAATTGTTTTTGGATCGTTTAAAAAAAATTAATGACAAGTTTCCGATTTTTAATGACTAAATTCATAGATTATTTTTTAAACCACCAAGATGAAATGCAATACCAAAGTCCGACCTTCGTCGAAGATTGCTTTGCCAAAATTTCAATCAATTTGATTGAAAAATGAGGGTGTGACAGTGCCGCCTCAACTTTTACAAAAAGCCGGATATGACGTCATCAAAGACATTTATCGAAAAAAACAACGTCCTGGGATATCATTCCCAGGAACTCTCATGTAAAATTTCATAAAGATCGGTCCAGTAGTTTAGTCTGAATCGCTCTACACACACACACACACACACACACACACACACACACACACACACACACACACACACACACACACACACACACACACACACACACACACACACCACGACCCTCGTCTCGATTCCCCCTCTATGTTAAAACATTTAGTCAAAACTTGACTAAATGTAAAAAGCTCCATGTTCAAAAAACAAATGTTGATGTAAACCTGGTATCGAACAGCAAAACATGTAATATTCTCTATTTCTCTCTATTTCCTGATAAGAATATAGCAAGAGCTTGCTTTGGCGGAAATGTGCAAAAGCACGAGACGTGTCGATGTAAGGGAAGGGCCCCGAATGTGAACCACTGTTTGTTTCATGCTTATTACTAGCTTGTTTTCTCGTGCAGAAGTTTTATTTTGTGCTTGGTAGTTGCTTTAGTTAACCTTTAGGTCTAATTAGAGCGTCTGGGCGCCCTATACGGACCAGTGAAGAGGGCATCGCAAATCATTGTAAAAAGCACACTGTTAGTCGGCACGTCGGCAGCATAACTGACTCAAACAGACACAGTAAAACCCATTTACACCCCCCACCCCCACCCCACCCCCCACACACACACACCATTTAAAGGTGGATATAAAAACAGAGATTGCAACGCTACCGTGTATCGCTTGACCAAGTATTCACCTAAACTACATACACATTCAAACAACTGAAAACGTAAGATGGGAGGTTATTTCTTTGCTAGAACAAAATGAACCTCTGCTTAATTGATATGCCGATTTTGATGTCATGTGCGCACGAAAGTACAAACCGAAGCGAAAACCCAAATAAAAGAACGCTGGAATAATCGTTTTCGACCTTTCCTGATCTGGTTTTCCCACTCTCTGATCGAAGAAGCTGACTCTCCCCCCGGTTTGAGGACCTGACGGAGTACCTCTGTTCGAGTGAACACAGCAAACACTCCTTTCTATACCCTGGACGATTCTCGCCTCACCAAAACCACTCCTTTCCTATATGTGCGTGGTAAAACATTTACTGAGGGAAAATGTACCTCTTCCTTAGAAGGGACCATAACACGTCTAATTTGTCTAGATGTTCCATATAGGCAACAAAGACGAAAGGTAGGCGTGTTTCCACATCCAGTCCAAGAGAAGACAGTCGTGAACATGATTACATACACCGAAAACCCTCTTCCTGGTAAAGATCAAAGATGTTGAATGAAAGGTAAATTTGAGATGGGAAATTATTGGAGAGAAAGTTGTACTAGCCCCTTGATCTTGTGAGTCCGTTGTCATTAGATGACTCCTACACGTTTACCTTAACTGTTGCCGCCAATCAGTGTGACAAAGTATGGCGTTCTGGAGCTTTTTGTGTACGTGTGGGTTTAGTTGTTGTGTTTGGTGTCAAGAAATCAAGATAAAAACAGACACTTAACGAGAACAAGCAAGTTGTGTGGCTCTGCCTCCATCCTTCCCCTTATTGCAATTCCTTTTGTCCATTCGGATTTGTCCCCCCCTGTCTATTCGTTTACGCCTTGTCTGTTTAACCCTCGTATCCTGCGGCTGCACTACAGAATTAATGCCACCTAATCTTACGTTATACAACCCCTCCTAATCGATCCTACAATCAGTTCAAAGAAAGAAGAACGACGCTGAAAAAAATGACCTCCTGAACGAATGCAACACGCGGCAGCAAAATGGCCCTTTTATTTCTGTTGCCAGCGGAAGGTCTGGGCACAGTTAAAGATTGATCGGATTGATTAAATTGTAAAAGCCTTGCAGACTGTTTCTTCTGCCAAACCGGATTTGGTGGAAATTAAAGCAGACAGCTTCGACAAGCGTTCACACCCTTTAATGCTATCTTTCCAGTGGAAAATTCTCCTGTGAGTACACAACCCGCGAACTGACGGATGCAAAGCCTTGTCAATATTTTAGCCTAAGTTGTAACGCCCCACGGCTTTCGATGCAAGAGAACGGAAAATAAAATAAAAGTGCACTTTGCTTGTCTAAGAGAGCAGCTTCCGAGGGAGCGTTGAATTGCTGCTCCATTCAACCATAATCGCGACTGAATTCTCGAGTGGGTAGTTGTTTATTTTCCATTTTCTGAGTGTAAACTATTGATATTGGCTATTTCAGGTGCCATATTTGTGGCACAGCTATCAGTGGCACTGATTTCAAGCGCGCTGTTCAAAATGCGATCAAGCAAACAGTCACTGCTACACAAAATATAAATGCTCACTCTTACGTATACACGAGTTACAAATGTATGTTGGCTATATGCATGGTTAGACGGTTTTGTTGGTAATAAAAAAAGCCGAGTTTGTGAATACTCTTTGGAAAACTGGGTATTTTGGAAACAAACAGAAGACAAATAAATCTTCGGTTGCCTTTCCTTGAAAGCGAAGCAAACAAAATAGAATTCGATTTAATATCATCAAGCAAAACACATATACATAAAGTTTACTTCCGTAGATATGATGCGATTCTGACCAATTATGTAATCATCAAATACTGAACACATATCTGTTGATTGACTCATCTCATTCCACGCATGAAACGCACCGGCAGTGCAAAAACGTCGAACAGATGGGAACCGGAAGAAGATGCCAAAGCAAACGCGTTTAACCGTAACACACTGGAACATGCCCACGACCCAGGATCTGTCACGCGAACTTGGTCGCGAAAACACCCGTTTTACAGACACTTGCAGGTGCACAGAGCGGTGGGGCTGATGGATTGGATGATGTTTGTAACAGGGAACAAAACGCGTACACATGCACAAACGTACGCGCAAGCGTACACAGTGTGACACGCAACCACGCATGCACAAACACACGCATGCACAAACACACGCATCCACAAACACACACACACACACACACACACACACACACGCACACACACACACACGCACACACACACACACACACACACACAAACACACACGCGCGCGCGCGCATACACACACATAATATTATAAATACTCATGAGTTCTTGGTTGTTTTTGTTTTGTTTGTTGGGGTGTTCATCTTCAATTGTCTTATTCGGATACCTTTTATGGCGTATGCACACGCAATACACCATGTCATCAAAAGTATTCTAACCAGCCAAATAACCCCTCTCACACACAATAATCGAACTTGTTTCACCCTCCGATTGCCGTTCAATGAACTCATCTAGTAATGAATGCCGCTAACTTAATACTGCTACTGAATACAGGGAATAAAAAAGCAATTACCCAAGCTGAATTTGTTAGCGTAGGAGGGAGAACTGTCGTGTGTGTGTGTGTGTTTGTGTGTGTGTGTGTATGTGTGTGTGTGTGTGTGTGTGTGTGTGTGTGTGTGTGTGTGTGTGTGTGTGTGTGTGTGTGTGTGTGTGTGTGTGTCTGTCTGTCTGTGTGCAATCCACCAAGTCTGCTAGGAACTGACGAAAGCAGGTATAAGCACAATGAACGTTGAGGTACTAACCCTCTATTAAAACCAAAGCTAGTTGGGCTAACCTTATTGTCGACTCGTGTTTCTGTTGATTGTGTTTCCATCGTATATTTTACCAAATCGTCTTCAAAATTATACACATTTCCTGGCGTTTTTTACTGTGGGTTTTTTTCTTACTCGGGGGAAGCAAGGTGATGCATTTGTCATGATAGTTTCGTGAATGAAAACAAGAACAACAAAAACAACAAAATAAGACTCTTGGAAGAATGACAAGAACAACACCACACAATTTTTTTAACAGGCATACTGAACCAAAATAAGTGTACATGGTCTATAAATAGGGCCTGCATCGATCGTTTGAGTCGGGCCTAGATTTTGACACTTTACAAAATCAAGCATGGGAGAGGTGCTTATAATCTAAAGGTCATTCCGACAATGTAGAATCCCCTTGGTTCTAACCTAGAATGTGACACTAAAAAAAATGTTGGATTGAACTCGACGCAATTGGAAGCCAACATTTATGACATTTTTACCTTCTCGACATAGCATTACAACACCCCTCTTCTCCATCCCGATATTGTTCTTCCTCTGAGGTTCCAGCCCTGAAAATGGCGAGTAATTTAGTCGCCATGGCGAGTAGAAACAATGAACTGGCGAGTAAAAACGTAAATCTACTCGCAAAATGCGAGTAAAGAGTAAAAGACACAACTTGCCAGGGCTGTACCATCCACCCCCTTCTTCTTTAGGAGGTGTGAAGAGGATGTCAGCAAGGACGGCCTGCCACTGGTCCCAGTCTACAGGCATCAAAGAATGTGTTTTAAGATCAACTTTAATGTAAGTGATAGGCTACATGACTTAGATAATTATGTATTTAATTTTTTTAAATAAACAATGCCGTTGTTTTGACAGAAACAAGCAAGGAAATACTTATGAAGACCGCTGTTTACACAGCGTTTTTTTCCACATCCCAAACGGGCACAACATGTACGTATTTTTTAGGTTTTTATGTCCGGGTAGTGTTGATGTACGTGGCTGTGTTCAAACTGTGAAATTACAGTAAATGCATAACTCTGTGTATAAGGTGTGGTCAGTGGCTTACTTTTGGTTAGAGCCTGATGTTACGTTTGCTAGTGAAATATTTTCTTTGACTAGTAACATTTCAGAGGCACTAGCCAGAGACTTTCAGGCATGCGTTCTTTCGTTTCCTCCTGAAACCAGTTATGAGGCTCAAATGCACACACACGCGGAAGCTCGACGCTTCTCGTTCATTTCTGTCGTCTTTGGCCATT
Organism: Littorina saxatilis; assembly: GCF_037325665.1. NCBI lineage: Eukaryota > Metazoa > Mollusca > Gastropoda > Littorinimorpha > Littorinidae > Littorina > Littorina saxatilis. The sequence goes on along the minus strand of NC_090246.1, from coordinate 63,678,890 downwards.
GTTGAAAAAGAAACAAATTCCCTGGTGTACTTCCCTTGAGTGTGAGCGCCCAGAGAGTGTCGCTGGACCTTATGTTGCTGATGACATTTTAATGGCGTCTTCTCGTGACGTGTTCCGTGACTGTTCCGGACCCCCCAAAAAGTCACTAGCGTCACAATGGAAGTGTTCACTGTCACGTGATAAACAACGCGGCTCGGCAGGAAACAGGATGACTCGCCTGATTAGCGTGTACGTTGTCGTACTACTGCTCTGTGTAAATATGACAATTGCCCTTGTGGGGCAAATTCTTGCCACCGCCCTACATATTCATTCAGGTCAAAAACAAACTTCAAAAGAAACACCGAGCGGTGAACATGCCCAAAAAAGATGATTTAAGTGTTGTTGTTGTTGTTGTTGTTGTTGTTGTTGTTGTTGTTGTTGTTGTGGTTGTTGTTGTTGTGGTTGGTGGTGGTGGTGGAAGTGGTGGTGGTGGTGGTGTTGGTGTTTTGTTGTTGTTTGACCAAAACTCGAGTGAACATTCAATTACTTCGTGAACAACGACACATGAGCGGAACTATGCCTACACGAGCCAATGTACTCCCTGTTGTGTGCGTGTATCAATTAGTGGTCAAAAAAGAAAACTGCGCAGATCGAAGTGTCAATATGTTTTCCGATTAATACCAGTTACGTTGTACTTGTAAGTAAAGTACTTGCGCTTCTATGTATTTGTACGGCAGAGATTAGATGCAATCCAAACACTTGAATCTTTTTTTTTTCTGAATAACGTTAATGGCGTTTGGTGTTGTTGATGGTGTTTTTTTTATTACTCGATGGATCTGTGATATTCTTTTTCCTCTGTAGTCCACGTTGGTGTTTTTCTCTTTTCGTTCAGCTTCTAATTTTGTCTTCCTTCGTATTGAAATAAATGAAATTTTCCTTTTGCAGAATGATGTGAGGGAGTTTCATAATGTTGCTGTCAAAATCTTGACTTTGCAATCATCCTTTTGACAATTTAGTGTTTTTGCGTGAATTCGATCATTTTCCACCGAAGGACTCGGCCTTGCACAGTTTCCATTTCCCAAATGTCCAACTTCTAAAATCGATTGTGTACAATTCAAGGATAAATATTCTGAAGTTCATCGTTTCATATTAATCATAAACGCGTGGAAAAAAGAAACTTTTGGGCTATTCTGTTATTGCTTTCGGTTCCCAGAAGAAGGATTATATTCTTGGGTTTTCTACATATTAAAAGTAGGCTCCGTACAACAAACAACAAAACAACTGCAAAAAATTACACTTAGATAAATAAAACAAATGCGAGGTACGTGGATGCAACTACATTCTTCGTTGAGGGCATGCTATGTATATCTTGTAAGAATAAAAACAAGTCTACTTTAGTGCTTCAAACACCCCGTTCCCCGTCTGCACCAGTCCGAGATGTTCCTGGCTTTTCATTATAACTATTCTCTCAATTATCTGTCTGTCTGTCTTTCTAACCCTCCTCCCCTCTCTCTCTCTGTCTCTCTCTGTCTCTCTGTTTTTCTGTCCTTCTTTCTCTGTGTCTCTGTGTCTCTGTGTCTCTGTGTCTCTCTCTTTTTCTCTATCTCTTTTTCTCTCTGTCTCTGTCTCTCTGTCTTTGTCTGTCTGTCTGTCTGTCTGCCTGCCTGCCTGCCTGCCTGTCTGCCTGTCTGTCTATCTGTCTGTCTGTCTGTCTTTCTCTGTCTCTGTCTCTGTCTCTGTCTCTCTCTCTCTGTCTCTGTCTCTCTGTCTCTCTGTCTCTCTGTCTCTGTCTCTCTCTGTCTCTCTCTCTCTCTCTCTCTCTCTCTCTCTCTCTCTCTCTCTCTCTCTCTCTCTCTCTCTCTCTCTCTCTCTGTCATCCTCCCGCTCTATGTCTCTTTTTCTCTTTGAATATGCACAGGCAACAACGTGTCCGTTTTAATTTAAACGTGACGTCTTACAACAATAAAGAAATCAACATCATAGTATTTCATTGATTGTATAACTTCCATCTAAATATTGACACACACAACAACAACAAAACTGACAAACGCCGAAAGATTCGACGACCACGGTCATTATCATGAGATGTACATTTTGTGAACATGTGTATTTGCACCGACTCCCACCCTCCCCAGAGCTGCCCCCCCTCCCCCCCCCCCCCCCCCCCATATACTACCTCAACCCTGACAGTTACTTTAAGGATGAGCACTAGTATACGTTCACCACACAATATCACTCTGAATCAAGTGAAACGGAAATCTAATAAACAGTTTGGAAGACAAAGAACAACAACTACAACCCACAGGTAGACCAAATCAACAAACTGGACAGAAGAAGCGAGACCACCATTCTTTGTCCGCGCACTGGTCACTGTGGGCTGAAAAAACACATGAAGCTACTGGGACTCAGCCGAATGCGAATGCGGCTCAGAGGAGCAAACCCCTGAGCACGTTCTACAAACATGCCCACATGCACCTGGAGACAACACGCCAGCACTACTGGCCAGAAGACACCAGCCTGGGCACCAAGCTTTAGGGACCTGCAGCCGAACTACAGAAGACTGCGGACTTCATGGCAGCCACCGACCTGAAGATAAAACAGACATGAAATCGAGCGCAGAAGAGGAAGAAGAAGTGACAGACTGTATCAGCCGATACTACCATATTTGGCAGTGTGCAATCTGCACGTGTACAAATACCCCCCCCCCCCCCCCACTCCCCCAGCTCCCTCGCTGCATTCCAGTACACACTAATCTGACAGAAATGGACGTGTCGATGTTATTTATGCATTTCATAACGCGCCTGCCCCGCTTTGATAATGGGAATAATATTCAAGTTCCTGGGAAGCAAACTGTTTTCTTTTCTTTTTTCATTGAGGTTCCCACAAATGCGTGATTCATATTGAAGAAGGACCTGCCCATGAAGCATGCACACGAGCGCACATGTATAATATAAGGGACAAACTGCTTTCTGAACTAGCTCTTTGTGTGTGTGTGTGGGGGGGTGTGTGTTTGTGTACGTATGTGTACATGTGTATATGTATGTGCGTGCGTGTGTTTGTCTGTATGGCTATGTGTATATGTGTGTATGCGCATCTGTGTGTGTGTATGTGTGTGTGTGTGTGTTTGTGTGTGTGTGTGTGTGTATGCGTGTGCGTGTGAATGTGTGTGTGGGTGGGTGTGTGCGTGCGTGTGTGCGGAGGAACAAGCCTATATCACATCTGCATCACACACACACACACACACACACACACACACACACATACACATCCTCGTCTTGACTCTCAGTCCACCGGAATACATTTAATCAACACCGGACTAAATTTAAAAGCAACAACCTAGCTGCTTTCTGTGGAGAGCTAGATATTTTTTTCTGAATACATTTCGTAACTGACACCAATGTGAACCTGCAACATTAATTATTTAACAAATTTCACCTTGTGTCGTCTCGTGTCGTGTCGTGTCGTGTCGTGTCGTGTTGTGTTTTGCTGTGTTGTGGATGTTTTGGGTTGTTATGGGGGCGAGGACGCCCCCATTCTATACGGATAGTTTAGAGGTTGACCATGGGCAGCGCCATTTTGTTGTGAAATACGTCATCAGTTTGTGTACACAGGAAGTTGTGACATCCGTCACCCTATGGGAGGGGTGAAGGCAACATTGTTCATCTGTAGAAAGTTGTGAAATCCGTCACCCTATGGGAGGGGTGACGTCAAAATTGGTCATCACAGAGTTTGTGTAAGACAGGAAGTTGTGAAATACGTCACCCTATGGGAGGGGTGACGTCAAAATTGTTCAACAAAAACATGATATGTCGCATTGTGCAGGGTCAACCGCAACAAACTCAAACCGAGCCATTCATACCTAGCTGTATTTGAGAGACTTATATACCCGACATTTTTATTTCTTATTTTTAGCACAGGTGTAGGAAAAATCATGAACCAAAATGTTATTTATTTTCTAATTTAACATTTTTTTTTACAAATATGACCATGGTCTTTTAAACATACAGTGACATTAAACATTGTTATGTTAAAAAAAAGAAAAAAGAAATAAAGCTTTTGTGCACAAATCAGAAAATACATTGTACATTTTACCTACAGGCCAAACAGTGTCTGTTGGCGGCAGAGGGCCCAGCAAGTTGCTATTTTTAGATCGATTAAAAGTTGTCAAGAACAGGCGCTTACATTTGGATGTGTCCACTGATAGTAGGTTTGGTTGTGATCAATCAGAATGATGTAGGAATAAAAATGTATGACAGTTTGGTATGATGACATGTAATTCAAATATGCTGAAATGTAATATTATACATGATATAATATTATTATGGCTGTTGCCATGACCATGAACCCCAAGAAAGGTTTAATGTTATGTAAAATCAAAATACCAAAATCAAGCACCTACTAATCTGGTCTAGGTGCGGCTTGGACCAAAAAAGGATGGACACGCAACTCGCTCAGCCAGCCAGCGCTGCGAGACTTACAGCGGCCAACTTCGCCGCGGCGCGCTCATTGGCTAAGTATTGAACTTGCGTCAAGGCCGATGCGCGTAGATTCCCAGAATGTTTACTTTCGGTTAGATTCTTCGACAGCATTCGCAGAGGTGACTGCCGTATTGTGTACCGCAGTCAGAAGTAATTTATTACTTTTGGGAGTTTAGTAACGTGATATCAGTTTTCAATTGTTCGTTCACTTATATTGCTTTCAGATTTAACACACAAGAAACAGTAGCACGGTTTTCGTTGCGAAAATGTGCATTGGCAGTGCTACGCGATCGAATTGACAATTGTGTATTATGTACACGCGGTGTTCTTCTCAGGAAAAGACCGAAGCGACATGTGACGTCAGTCGTTCAGCCCGCGAGCGGTGGGATGGGGGGGTTGACATGGTTTGTTTGTTTCAGAACCACACCCATATACACACATTTCACATGTAAACCATTTGTCCGCCCCCTGTCGATATTTATCGACTAAGTTCCTTGTTTTGTATTGTATTGTGTTGTGTTGTGTTGTGCTGTGTTGTTTTGGGTTGTTTTGGGTTGTCTTGGGTTGGCTTGGGTTGTATTGTATTGTATTGTATTGTATTGTATTGTATTGTATTGTATTGTATTGTATTGTATTGTATTGTATTGTATTGTATTGTATTGTATTGTATTGTATTGTATTGTATTGTATTGTATTGTAAAACACGGGTACCGCCCACGCACCAGAATTTGCGGACAGAGAAAATACTGGTGTGACTGGTTACTGTTCCAATACTGCCACAGAATAAATCCATTAGTACAATCGATGAGAAATCTATGCTGCGCTGTCAGTTCTCTGATGTCGCTTTTGTTGGGGATGGCCTCTATTGTCATGATTTCAGCTTCTTTTTAGTCGTCAAGTGCTGCACGCTCGAAGTACTTATTGATTACCCCTTGTTGTCGTGAGAAAAAAGGGTAAGAACAAATACACGTTTGACAGCCCTTACAGTCGCTTAGAAGCTGACAATATGCACTGCAACCCAGAAGTGAGAAATTCAACAAAGTCATAAATAATTTATGTTTGGCACGGCGCAAACAGGGCCGGATCTGGGGGGGGGGTTCCTGGGGTTCCGGAACCCCCCCCCCCCCCCCCCTGGCCATCCAATGTACCTCTCAGAGAAGAAAAAATGTGGACTTTGGACCCCTGCCTTCAGTTGGAACCCCCCCCCCCTCAAACGAACTTGGTCCGGCCCTGCGCAAATTATTGAAGCAGGATTTATTGAACATAGAGATTCAAGAGCTGACAAAAAAGAAATCGACACGTAAAGAAACCTGGGAAAAATGTATCAGAAGAGAATACAAATAAGAGCAGCAAAGATCCGAATGAATAAAACACAAATGCCAAGAGCGTGGCAAACACACATGCTAAGAACGTAGAAAGCTTTTTGTTTTAATTAAAATCTTCAGAGGTAACAAAAAAAAGGCGGGAGAGAGCAAGAGGAAGTACGTAGGACAGGTCGAAAACGGTGAACACTGAATTGAAAAAAATGGTGCAGAAGAATGGTTATCTTCATTATAATCATTATCTGGCCAATGTTATTTTGATCTAAGATTAGCGTGATCAAGAGTGATCCAGAACCAGGGCCCACGCACACAACAAGAGACAGAGACAAATATAAATAGGCAGGGATAGACAGACAATCAGATACAGGTACACACACACACACACACACACACACACACACACACACACACACACACACACACACACAGGTACTCACACACACACACATACACACACACACACACACACGCATACACACACACACACACACACACTCACACATACACACACACACGCACACACACACACACACACACGCATACACACACACACACACACACACACACACACACACACACACACACACACACACACACACACATACAACTTTCACCAAAGATTAGAAGAAAAGGAATGTTCCAATATTAACAGTAAAATGTGTCGGTTCTATTGCAAGTTACTCATTTCCCTTAACAATCAATCAATCAATCAATGCCCGTTACACCTGTCAGGGTATGGGCCGCCAACAACATTCCCTTAACAAAGGCATCACGAAACTGTTCTTGCTGAATCGGTTGGTTATAAGTAAGTCTTCACGCAACGGTTAAACGTTTGAGTTTGGGACACTGAATTATGCATTTGTGTTTTCGTTCCTTTGTCCCCTCGATACCCTGAAACAAAGTACAACTGTTCAAGGACTTAAGGGGAATGAGTTTCGCAATATTTTCCAATTTCGGTTTGCATCTGTTTGTTCGTTTGTAATTATTTTCATGCATAGTTCATCATATGTTAATCGAGCATTATGGTCGATTATTACCATTTCGCTTGCACGCTCTTGAAACGTTTTTTTTTTGTTGTTTTTTTAAATGATGGGGGAAACTAGAATATTTGAAAGAAAGCAAAACCAAAAGCTACAATAACTCCTTACAGTCCACATACTCTTTAATACTTACTTGATCCCAAAAACAGCTAATCGATACCAATCAAGTTTAGGGCAGCATAAGGCAAAACAGGACCATCGCTTTACAATTACTGATTTTCTAAGTGCGCCCTTTGTAGTACGAAGCGGTGAAAGTAGTTCCTTAATCACAAACAACTCGACAGCAACTAAGTTTATGTCAAAATTACATAAGGCAACAAATAATACTCACGATTTCGCCTTAAATCCGCATCAGCGTATTTAACTCCTTGTTCACAAATGAAAAGTCGTCAGCAACACAGTTTACGTCAATTACCGTAACGCAAAACAAGGTTCTTGCTTCACACAGCAGCGTAATGAAATTCTTTTCGTCATAAAACAACTAGTGAACAGCAACAACAGTGCATGGTCAAATAAACCAAGGGATCACCCTCGCACCACAGTGATTTGTAACCGCGCTTCTCATCCCTCAAGGAGCTTAGCAAAGCAAAGCAAAGCAGGGTAAAAGATCGGATGTAGGGACGTGCTTGGTTTCAGTCGCGTCCATGTGATGCCAGTGCGTGGAGCGACAGTCTTTGAGCACCACGATAGGGAGTTTAGCGCTAGTCTCTAAATGCGACAGTCGCTAGGGCAGTTCTCACTGCATTCATAGAAAGCTTTGCACGACGTGAGTATGTACTTCTGCAAAGCATGCGTGCCTCAGGGTAGTTTGTGTTGGGGTGGGAGAGCTGGGGGAGTTTCCCCCTTCTTCATTTACTGACTCGTAACATGTAATGTATCTCTCTCTCTCTCTCTCTCTCTCTCTCTCTCTCTCTCTCTCTCTCTCTCTCTCTCTCTCTCTCTCTCTCTCTCTCTCTCTCTCTATCTCTCTCTCTCTCTCTCTCTCTCTCTCTCTCTCTCTCTCTCTCTCTCTCTCTCTCTCTCTCTCTCTCTCTCTCTCTCTCTCTCTCTCTCTCTCTCTCTCCCCCCCTGACCCCTTTCTCATGTAGCTTCTGTAGTTTTCTTCCTGTCCATTTGGTCCCAGTCTACCGGAATACATTCTCACAAAATTAACTGAATGTAAAAAGGGTAACACGAAAAACGAGAGAGAAAAACATGTCGTGCCTGTGGGAAAAAAGACTTAATATTTCCGAAAAGAGCTTTCGTATCTTATTTGCATCGATACTCTTCTCTCTGGAGTCGATTGGCTATCGCTTTTTTGTCTCTTGTACTGTTTGAACTCGTTTTTCAGCCTGCAAGCAATTCTTCGTGTTGCGCGAACGATACTCGTGTTTAAAACACAAAAAGTTTCTAGAAGTGGGGAGCAAAGAAGTTAGGAAAATCCAGTCTATCGTTTGATCTTCGAAACGTTAGTGTCTCAGATCCTCCCTCTGTCTCTGTCTCCATTTGTCTGCCTGTTTGTCTGCCTGTCTGTCTGTCTGTCTGTCTGTCTGCCTGTCTGTCTGTCTGTCTGTCTGTTTGTCTGTCTGTCTCTCTGTCTGTCTCTCTCTGTGTGAGAGAGAGAAATACAGAGATTCAGAGATACAGAGAGAGACAGAGACAGAGATACAAAGAGAGAGAGAGAGAGAGAGAGAGAGAGAGACTTAGACTTAGACTTAGACTTAGACTTAGACTTAGAACATTTTATTGACATAAAGGGTAAACATTTTAAGCCAAGGGCCTAATCTTACAACGTGCCCTTTACATTCACACTAACACATCCGCACGCATATAAACAACATAATATAATGAATTCATATAGCCATAACATGTAAATGTACAGTAAATAAGCATATATAAGCACCACGGCCACACGAAACACAAAATCTAATATACGAAGTAAAACAATATGAATACTATATGCTATGAATATGTAATATGACGTGAATATAATTATATAGTAATATTAATATAGTATACATGAATACACGCATGCAGGAAAACAAAAATATGGGTAGCGCCGTATGTATGGCAGCTCGCTTTCCCCGGGGAGAAAGCAGCCCGAATTTCCATGAGGGTAACCTCACTGGACTGTAAATCTTATCCAATCCAATCCAAGATTCACATGATTATGTCAGAGAGAGAGAGAGAGAGAGAGAGAGAGATACAAAGAGAGAGAGAGAGAGAGAGAGAGAGAGAGACACACACACACACAGACAGAGACACAGAGACAGAAAGACAGAGAGAAAAAAAGAGAGACAGACAGAGAGAGACTTAAAGACAAAATGACAAACAGATCTAAAGACAGACAGACAGAGAGCAAGAGAGAGAAAGAGCGAGAGAGGCAGAGGCAGAGAGAGGACAGAAACAGACCGACAGACTGACAGACAGATAAACAGTAAGATATGAAGAGACAGAAGAAAGAGGGTCAGAGATGTGTTTGTAGCGAGGTCCTTAAATTCCCTTTTGTTCCGTCTTTTACGCTTTGAAGTTCCGCTTTTGTTTTCTTCTCTTCAAATATTAATCTAAAAACGGAAAATGCATTCAAACATACAACACGCCTAGATGGGGTTACAAGAGATTTTGATTTTTGCTCAAGCTGCAACGACAAAACAAGTTGCAGTGTTAATTTGCTTCTAGACATTTCCAGATGCCTTCGTCTGCAGAAAAACAAACACTACTGTTTACATGGCAACATATTCACTCTAAACAGAAGTGTTTCTGCAACAAGATTTGAACACTTTGTGAAATAGTACATAGTTCTGCTGGCAAAAGTAGCACACATAGTGTTCACTTGTATTAAAATGAACAATTGTGAACACTACGTGTTTATTATGTGTGCCTCTTGTGCTATTTGAACAAAGTATACAACATTTTACAAAAATGAGTTCAAAAGTAGAACACTTCTGTTCAGAGTGTTCGTTGAATTGGGATCGACTGTACTTCCAGACTGAACCGTACACCCATGTGTGTGCATAGTATGATATGGTATGGTGTGGTATGGTATGGTATGGTATGGTATGGTATGGTATGGTATGGTATGGTATGGTGTGGTATGGTATGGTATGATATAGAACGGTATGGTATGGTATGGTATGGTATGGTATGGTGTGGTATGGTATGGTATGGTATGGTATGATATAGAACGGTTTGGTATGGTATGGTATGGTGTGGTATGGTATGGTATGGTATGGTATGGTATGGTGTGGTATGGTATGGTATGGTATGGTATGGCATGGCATGGCATGGCATGGTATTGTATCGTATGGTATGGTATCGTATGATATCGTATCGTATCGTATGATATGGTGTAGTATGGTATCGTATTATATAGCTATTCTGATGAACACGTGGGGGTAATTCGGGGGCTGTGATTGGATGGTCTCTTCCGATCATCAAAGCATAATGCGGCGGACGTCGGCCATTTTACTCAATATCCAAAAGCATATTGAGAAAAATGGCCGACGCATGATTCCGGTTTACCCATTTGTACCACGGCGATGTTTCTATCGACAACAGCATACACTGACAACTTAAAAAGCTGTTTCAACAACTGTGTTGTGAAGTCGAATGCACTTGGAGTCAGTTTTTCTTCCAAAGTCAGAAAGCGTGTAGCGGAGTGCATGTCTGCGCGAACATGATGCGCGTAAGAAGTTTGTCTGCTATCAAAACCTGAGATCAAGGCATCGACGCAAAAACTGTCATTTTGTAAGTTTGGAACTACAAATCAAGGTCAGAACAGCTATATAATCGCTATTGTGTTTTCAGCGTAGCAATAGGGTCCGATATTTAGACTCGAACAAGTATAATGCGACTCGTCTTCGACTCGTCGCATTATACTTGTCTCGTCTAAATATCGGACCCTATTTCTACGCTGAAAACACAATGTAGCTGGTAATATTGTATTGTATGATATGGAAATAGACACGCTTTTACACTGTCCTAATACTAATAGCTGGCAGCGAACAACACAGCAACTGAAGTGCAAATTTGAAAGAAAAAACCCACATCCAGATGACTTTGTAAAGGTGATTTTTTTCATAGCCTGCTCTCAATGATATCATAATCACAAAATCCATGAATTAGAACGATCTTAAGCATGCATTTAGAAACAGTATACAATCCCATGCACTGAGAGAACACGCAAAGGAGGCAAACAAACCCTCAACATACTAAATAAAATCTAAAAGCGGACATCACGAGTAAGAGCCAAATGCACACACACTTGTAAGCTAATCAAAGCCTGTAAGTGAAAATCAAGATTTAGAGCCAAACGAGCACACACTTGTGAGTCCAAAGGCGGACTCTGTACAAAGAAGAAGATGTAAAAGACAAAAGGTTGCGTGCTGGGACATCATCAATTTTCTCCTGACTGGCTTTATCCAGCTTGCCTCCTTCTCCTATCCAGGGGTCGTTCAGAATGTCTGCGACATGATCTATTGCAAAATCATAAGCCATATAAATAATATGTCCTCAAACTTCAGTTCTTTGACAAAAACAAAACGTATTCGTTGCAGAATAATGGGTTATTGCGCGGTTTAGTTTAAAAAAAAACCAATGTCTCCCTTGCTGGAATGTGTGTCAATGCATGGTTCAGTTTCTCAAACAACAACAAAAAATCCCCGTTGTAGGAACTTGTCCTTGCATGCTTCATAAACTCCTCTGTGTTTTTTTAAGGTGAAATATAACGTTTTTCCCAATACTGGGTATCACCAGAACTGTTGGCGTCTTCCTCTTGTTCTACAGTTCTTGTTCGTCTTTTTCTCGTTCTTATTGTTATTGTTCTTGGTCTTCTTAATATTTCTCCTTGTTCTTGTTGTTCTTGTTGTTCTTATTGTTGTTGTTGTTGTTGTTGTTGTTGTTGTTGTTGTTGTTGTTGTTGTTGTTCTTCTTCTTCTTCTTCTTCTTCTTCTTCTTCTTTTTCTTCTTCTTCTTCTTCTACTTCTACTTCTTCTTTTTCTTCTTCTTCTTCTTCTTCTTCTTCTTCTTCTTCTTCTTCTTCTTCTTTTTCTTCTTCTTCTTCTTCTTCTTCTTCTTCTTCTTCTTCTTCTTCTTCTTCTTCTTCTTCTTCTTCTTCTTCTTCTTCTTCTTCTTCTTCTTCTTCTTCTTCATCTTCTTCTTCTTCTTCTTCTTCTTCTTCTTCTTCTTCTTCTTCTTCTGGTTTTTCTATAGGCCTATCAAAGAAGCAAAAGTTCAATAATTCTCTCTTTCAAACGCATTTCTCGTCTTTCTATTAGCGTGCTTAACGCAGTGCTGAGTTCGTGGTTCTCAGGGTCTATCATATCTATTTACAGACAAGAAAGAACTAAAAGTAAAATTAACAATTTCAAAAACTAATGTATCGATTGAACACTGGATTTCCCTTCTTAGAGCCATGCGACGTCAGAGGCCGACAAAACTTCATATTTAGGCGGCCAGCCGAGACTACCAAATAGTGCATCATTGTGTGCGTTCAATCATAAGAACTAAAAGGAATTCTGACCAGAATCTATCGATACATGAATGTTATTTGTATGATTGACCAAAATATGACATTTTACACAGATCTTGACAGTCATTGTTCACCTCGACCGCTAACGCGATCTCGGATAAACACTGACTGTCAAAAATACAAATAATGTATAGTATTATACTGCCAAAGGATTTTGTTAAGTCAAAAGTAGAAATGCTCAGCCAAAATACAAATAAATGACCAAGATCAAATCAAGTGGGAGAGATCAAATCTAGAGATCCTCGAAATACTCACTTTCACCCAAGCACTCCTTATTTGTCAGGCCTGTGTTTGATTTGTTCAAGATAATCACTCGTTACAAACAACGGTAGCGAAGCGACCGCACGGTCGTACTTCCTTCGGGCGTCCAACCTCTGTTAAAACATTGACATCTTTTTTCTCATCAATCCACGAGTGTAGTTGGGGGAAACACGAAGTGGAAATCGAAAGGGGATTTGCGTACGTGTAAATATGACCCGGAATTGTTTAAGAGTGCAAAAACTAGATGCCGGCGAGGTGTAAGCAAGAAATTGTGCAAAGCCTGAGAAGGTCAGTGACTGCCTTGCTCGAACGACTTTTAGAATGTATTGATAACTTGTCGGTTATAGCCACCACGATGTCATGCGTAAACTAGCGTTTCTGCATAGAATCGAACATTTCGCACTTGGCTGACTTTATTCAGAGTGCTGGGTATTTGGGTGTCTGTCTGGTATGTGTCTGGCTAGCTGGTTGACTAGTTTGCTGTAAACTAACTTGTTTGTCAACATAATTATTGAACCTCGTAAACAGGTGCTGACTTCATACTGAATACTTCAGGGTGTGTGTGTGTGTGTGTGTGTGTGTGTGTTTGTGTGTGTGTGTGTGTGTGTGTTTGTGTGTGTGTGTGTGTGTCTGCGTGTGTGTGTGTCTGTCTGTCTGTGTGTCTGTTTGTGTGTCTGTATGTATGTCTGTCTGTCTGTCTCTGTCTGTCTATCTGTCTGTCTGTCTGTCTGTCAGTCGGTCGGTCGGTCGGTCTGTCGGTCTGTCTGCCTGTATTTCTGTATGACTGTCTGTTTGTCTGTCTGTCTGTCTGTTTCCTGGATATAAGGGTTCATGTTTGCCAACCCATTTACCTTGTTGTTCGTCTTTCTTGAATATAAATTAGTTCTCTGTTAAACTGCTTGTCTCTATGTGAGGATGTGTGTCTGAATGTATGTTTTGTTTTTTCGTTGGTTTTGTTTCCGCCGTTCTGTTTGTCTCACTATCTGCCAGTGTGTCTGCCTGCGTGTATATCTATATCTTCCCAATTCTTGTCTGCGTGTGTGATTGCTCGCCCGTTTGTGTCTGGAGCTTCTATGCGTCTCTTTAACTGCTTGCTTGTTTGCTTTTCAGCTAGCTCAGCTAGCTAAGATATCTATCTGACGGAACCACTGCTTTTCTGAAATTCTCGGCGTTTTCCTGCGAGCTGCATCGAACTGTATGGTTGTCCTGTCTGTCCGTCATTTATTAATCTTTAAAGTTTCGATTTTTGTGTCTGTAATTGTTTATTATCAAGCTTCGCGCTAACGGGCCATTTCCGATTTGGAAGCGTTCAGGACCGAGAGGAAAAGCAACCAAGTGTTTGAGAAGAACGGAAGAAGCGCGAAGCACCAGTCAAGGACAGCACAGCTGAATGCAGCGCCACTCGGAGTGTTAAAAGCTTTCAATTGTCTATCACTCGCTTGTCACTCCAACGACAGGCTGAAAATTAAAGTAACGCCCTTCAACTCGTCAGCCATTTTCGAAAGCTCCTCACTTCACAATTCGATCAAATGCAGTTTTTGTCTTAATTGACCATTTTCAAATGTGTAATAAGCGCACAAATTCTCACTTCCAGTTGTCCTTCACTTATATCTAGAGATGTTGTAGCTAGAATGTGTCAATGTGTAAAACGCACAAAATTATCATTTTCTGCAGTAGTTGTCGTTCACTTATCATCTATGTATAGAGATGTTGTAGCTAGAATATTTCAACACTGCCTTTCGATAAAAGTGAAGTTTACGTTGCTCACGCGATTTTAAAACTCCCTGTATGTCTTATTCTTAAGTGCGTTTGATACTAAAGTATCTATACCCTCCTCTAACTAAACATTCTACAACTTAGTGTGTTTTTTTCTCAGAGCAATAAACTCAAAACTGCTTTTGCCACTCAGAACATCCTCTCTGAGATGGGTATCGATTCCTGCTTGAAAATAGGACTCCTTTTTGTATGTGCGGGACAGTATTAAAAACAAGCTTGTCATCCAGTGAAGGAGGGCCCAGATCTCAGTACGGTCTGTCACTAGTAGTAAATAATTCAAGCCCTCGCGCTGCTCTGAACAAGACAAGTTGAAAAGGGCTATGGTAACGACCACCATATGTTATGTATGGAACGCCTCAACTGCCTTATGCCTTATGTTGATACAAAACATTATGTTGGGTCAACTTGTCATGACTTTGGGTGGTTTTGTCATGATGTTGGGTGGTTCTGTCATGATGTTGGGTGGTTTTGTCATGATGTTGGGTGGTTTTGTCATGATGTTTTGTCATTATGTTGGGTCAACTGGTCATGATGTTTGGTGTATTTGTCATGATGTTAGGTGGTTTTGTCATGATGTTGGGTGGTTTTGTCATTATGTTGGGTGGTTTTGTCATGATGTTGGGTGCTTATGTCATTATGTTGGGTGGTCATGTCATTATGTTGTGTCAACTTGTCATTATGTTGGGTGGTCATGTCATACTGTTGGGTGGTTTTGTCATTATGTTGTGTGGTTTTGTCATTGTGTTGGGTGATTTTGTCATAATGTTGGGTGCTTATGTCATTATGTTGGGTGGTTTTGTCATTATGTTGGGTCAACATGTCATAATATTGGGTGGTTTTGTCATTATGGTGGGTCAACTTGCCATTATGTAGGGTGGTTTTGTCATTATGTTGAGTGCTTCTATTGGTTAACCCTTCTATTATTATGTTCGGTCAACTTGTCTTTCTGGTAACGCATTTTATTCTGTGTAAACACGTCTTGTCTTGGGGTTTTGTTGTTATGTTGGGTTGTCCTGTCATTATGTTCGGTCAACTTGTCGTTATGGTAGCGCATGTTTTTCTG
>NC_090246.1:63645962-63658462 GCF_037325665.1 Littorina saxatilis | reverse complement strand
TGGTGATGTTATTTGTGTGTGTGATTTGTTGTGCGCGTGTGGGGGGGAGGGGTCGTGTGTGTGTGTGCGTGGGGGGGGGTGTATGTGTGTGAGTGTGTGTGCGTGTGTATGTGTGTGTGTGTGTTTTATGTTTACGTGTGTGTTTTTTTGTGTGTGTGTGTGTGTGTGTGTGTGTGTGTGTGTGTGTGTGTGTGAGTGTGTGTGTATGTATGTGTTTGTGTGTGTATGTGTGTGTGTGTATATATATGTGTGTATGTGTTTGTGTGTGTGTGTGTGTGTGTGTGTGTGTGTATGTGTGTGTGTGTATGTGTGTGTGTGTGTGTGTGTGTGTGTGTGTGTGTGTGTGTGTCTGTGTCTATGTGTCTGGGTGCCTAGGTGTTTGGGTGACTGTCTGTCTGTGTCTAACCGTATGTCTGTCTGTCTGTCTGTCTGTCTGTCTGTCTGTCTGTCTGTCTGTCTGTCTGTCTGTCTGTCTGTCTGTCTGTCTGTGAGTTTGTGTGTGTGGTTTGTGGGGAGGGGGGGCGCAAGGACAAGGGGCAATGCTTGCAGTGGTCAGAACGAGGTTTGGCTTCTGTTGGTGTTTGATGACAAACTTTCTCGGATCAAGTACTGGGTTAATCTGCAGCTCGAACATTTGTCCTTCTTATGGCAATTTCTCCTTGTCGGTCACACATGTATACTGTCAACCTGGACAGCGAGACACATTGTCTTTCCAAGGTCCTCCTTTCCTCTGTACAGCTGGCCCTTCTGATGGCAATGAAAGACAACGGCAAGGGTAGGTTCCTAAAGCTCTCTAAGCCCGAACCTACCGATATCGGTATCTTCGCGCACCAACGCTTGAATACGAACCTACCGATATCGGCATCTGTGCTTTCGTAATTTTCCATTCACAGGAATTAGGTCGTGTACGAAACTAAAGACTACCCGGGTGAAGGTCATTCATTTGTGAGTACATCTGCACTATTCCCGTCCAACATAAGGTCTTATTGTCAGTAGAAAATGCGAAAGCACGAGAGTAGTAGCTCCGTTTCTATCAGCTGCGTGAAAACAACATGGCGGCGCCTTCCGCGTCTAGAGAGCGCAGTAGACAAACGCACACATTTACAAGGGAAGAAGCGCTTGAAAGACTGGAACAGCTACAAACCGAGGGATCAGACATCGAGGAAGATGATACTGAGTCAATTGGAAGCGAATTCGAATGCACAGCTTCGGAAATCGGATCAAGACGTGATGAGTTTTCGTCTGCTAGAGATGATAACAGTGACGCGTCAGTGCCTTCGCCCCCATCATAATTTACCATAAATTTGAAAAAAATACTTGTGCCAAAGTGAACTCTTTCAAACTTGCACTCAATCTTGTTTGTAACCATGTTTGTATTACCAGTAAACTTCAAGTCTGTGTATCTTTCTTGTGATTTTTTATGAATTTATGTATATATGCAGTGAGGATGGCTATTTTTGTCTGTGCGAGTGTGCAAGAAAGCTAGAAATAGCATACTTTATTTGTCTGTAAACAAAGAAGGACTTATAGCAAGTTCATGATAACTTGTAAACATAATACTATACCATATAGCAACTGTTCAGATGTGTTTTTGATACAAACAGAGCTAATTTGTGATTTTTTTAATTCTAAGCATGTTTTAGAACCCCTTTGTGCATTAAAAAAAAAATAAGGAAAAAAATGAAATTTAACAATTTAAAAAGTAAATAACAGATCACCTTTCCCTTGCACATAGACTTAGTATGTTATCTTATCAGCAATGTCCAAAAGTTTCAAGTCTGTAAGGCCAAAACTTTTTTTTTAATAATTTATTTAGTAACCCTTCAAAGCGGCCAGGGCTGAGTGATTGTGCAAAAGCAAAACCGACCAGGGCTGTGAGAGACCAACCCAGATCGTAATGAAGGCGACGTTATTACAAGCTTGCACAAATGTACAGGATACTAACACGTGGCCACATCAGCGTCAACCTCTGAATAACCTTATCGTTCGACTACTTTCTTTGTTCGTTTCAATGCTTTTTATTCTCCCGTGTGCAAGCAGACGGAAGTTGGTGTGGTTCGGCCACATCACAAGACATAATACCCTCTCAAAATTCATTCTACAACGCACCGTCTAAGGAGGACACAGACGCGGAAGACAACGGAAGCGATATTCCGACAACGTTAAAGAATGGACACACATATATAGACGGGCGCAGTGGCGTCGTGGTGTACACGCAAGCACAAGACCCAGTGCGCACGGAAAAGATCCTGTAACCCATGTCAGAGTTCGGTGGGTTATAGAAACACACAAATACCCAGCAGGCCTCCCCCGAAATCGGCGTATGCTGCCTGAATGGCGGGGTAAAAACGGTCATACACGTAAAAATCCACTCGTGCTAAAAACATGAGTGAACGTGGGAGTCTAAGCCCATGAACGAAGAAGAAGAAGAAGACACATATATATATGAGCCCTAGATTTCTTGACTTTCTGTCGACGGCTCCCAGCAGAACAGCTTGGAGAAGGGTTTCTGCCTCTTCTGCACTAAACATGTCCCCGACGCGTTCTCCATGGCTGTCAGTGAATGTTGTTGTCTAATCATTATTCCTGTATTGTTAGATCGTGTCAGTTATGGAAGTCATGAAATGTGATGTGTTGCTCTTAATTGTTACGCTGACCGACTTGTTCTTTACTTGCATCCCCAACAAATTATAAAACCTGACTCATTGACAACGATATGGTACACAAGTTGGAAAGGGATCCCCCAAATAAAGATTGTACAGGGTAACCCCCCCAAAAATGCAACCCTTAAAAATGCTAAAACCGAATCTCTTTGTATTTGGGGAACATAAACTTCCGCCTATGCTTGCCCATTCCACAAAGTGTCATATTTTGTAGATCAAATGGTCTGACTTTTGTTTAATTTAAAAGAAAAGTTGCCAAATTCGGCGATCGACTCAACAAAACGAGGTTTGATATTGAGCGGTACCCTCCAGACTTTTACCTTTTGGATTATCTGAATGTCCAAGTATACACAATCACCCCCTTCACCCCATAAATCATCGGTGACCTTAAGAAGGCAGTTACAGCTAGGTTCAGGGCAATCCCTAGACAGGAAAGCGTTCGTGCCATTGACAATTTCGGAGGGGGAATTTGGAACACATTTTTGAGAACAAGTAAATGTCGGACCATGTTACCTACAGACTCGAAACTTTATAGAATGGTCGTGGACGAACTGAAGGTCATGCACAACAACTTTGATAATGTTTGCTAAACTCGAATGACAGAAAATATTAACCCCTTCGTTGTAAAGTTACACTTGCGCAATATCGCGCAAAATTCATCAATGAAATGGAACGCATTCATCTGTGGGAAATGTCCTGATCATGTCTGTTATTCCTGTATTCAATTAACTGGTTATCTAATGTTGTTTAAGGTATACTATTTCATTCGAATTACCCCAAAGGTAACAATATGGAGAGCTTAAATCGCTTCAGTTTGGATACCGCATAATTTCAAACCTCGTACTGTTGAGTCTATCCCCGAGTTAGGCAACTATTGTTTACATTGCAAAAAAGTCAGACCACTCAATTTATAAAATTGCCACTTTGTGAAAAGGTCATACATAGGCTGAAGTTTTTGTCCCCCACATATAATATGTTGGGATTTGGTCAACAGATGTAAAAGTTATGAACATTTGTGTGGGTTACTTTTTTGGGGGGTCACCCTGTATCTTGACACTAGCTGACGTCGCATTGGTTAAAAGGACATTTGCCCCACAAACAGCCAGTCTGAAATCACGCGCCTTGTTTCAGTGTTTATTCTTCTCTTCTACATTTTTTTATATTTATTTGGTCGGTCCGTCTTTCCTTCTTTCTTTACTTCAAATTCCAAATGAGTAGCCATTTGACGACTCTTTTCTTTGATAAATGATTTTAATCAAACCTACAAGCTTAAAGGCTATCCAAAAAAATTTCGAGCCGCATATTTCAAAATGAGGACAAGCACAAACGGCTTTTCCTGTGTTTCTACCAAAAAGTACACTAGAAGTGTGAGTGCGATAGGGGAAAGCACCCTGCATCCACGCTTGCGATCAATGGCCTGGCGGTGTTTCTCTTCCCTCTAAGCCACCATGGACGACACAAGCAAGAAGACAACGCACTAGAAGTCATGTTAATTGGACATGCTATGGATGGAGTACAATCTCTCCAAAGTTATGTTACTTGGACATGCTATGAAAGCAGAAAAGCATCTCCGAGGTCATGTTACTTCGACATGCTATGAAAGGGGAAAAACCTCCCCTAACACATGTTACTTCGACATGCTATGAAAGGGGAAAAACCTCCCCTAACACATGTTACCTACACATGCTATGAAAGGGAGAAAACCTCCCCTAACACATGTTACCTACACACGCTGTGAAAGGGGGAAAACCTCCCCTAACACATGTTACCTACACATGCTATAAAAGGGGGAAAACCTCCCCTAACACATGTTACCTAGCTACACATGCTATGAAAGGGGGAAAACCTCCCCTAACACATGTTACCTACACACGCTATGAAAGGGGGAAAACCTCCCCTAACACATGTTACCTACACACGCTATAAAAGGTGGAAAACCTCCCCTAACACATGTTACCTACACACGCTATGAAAGGGGGAAAACCTCCCCTAACACATGTTACCTACACACGCTATGAAAGGGGGAAAACCTCCCCTAACACATATTACCTACACACGCTATAAAAGGGGGAAAACCTCCCCTAACACATGTTACCTACACACGCTATGAAAGGGGGAAAACTTCCCTAAACACATGTTACCTACACACACTATAAAAGGGGGAAAACCTCCCCTAACACATGTTACCTACACACGCTATGAAAGGGGAAAAACCTCTCCTAACACATGTTACCTACACATGCTATGAAAGGGGGAAAACCTCCCCAAACTCCTGTTACCTACACATGCTATAAAAGGGGGAAAACCTCCCCTAACACATGTTACCTACACATGCTATGAAAGGGGGAAAACCTCCCCTAAAACATGTTACCTACACACGCTATGAAAAGGGGAACACCTCTCCTAACACATGTTACCTACACATGCTATGAAAGGGGGAAAACCTGCCCTAACACATGTTACCTACACATGCTATGAAAGGGGAAAACCTCCCCTAACACATGTTACCTACACATGCTATAAAAGGGGGAAAACCTCCCCTAACACATGTTACCTACACATGCTATGAAAGGGGGAAAACCTCCCCTAAAACATGTCACCTACACATGCTATAAAAGGGGGAAAACCTCCCCTAACACATGTTACCTACACATGCTATGAAAGGGGGAAAACCTCCCCTAACATATGTTACCTACACATGCTATGAAAAGGGGAAAACCTCCCCTAACACATGTTACCTACACACGCTATGAAAGGGGGAAAACCTCCCCTAACACATGTTACCTACACACGCAATGAAAGGGGGAAAACCTCCCCTAACACATATTACCTACACACGCTATAAAAGGGGGAAAACCTCCCCTAACACATGTTACCTACACACGCTATAAAAGGTGGAAAACCTCCCCTAACACATGTTACCTACACACGCTATGAAAGGGGAAAACCTCTCCTAACACATGTGACCTACACACGCTATGAAAGGGGGAAAACCTCCCCTAACACATGTTACCTAGCTACACACGCTATGAAAGGGGGAAAAACTCCCCTAACACATGTTACCTACACACGCTATGAAAGGCGGAAAACCACCTCTAACACATGTTACCAACACACGCTATGAAAGGGGAAAAACCTCCCCAAACTCCTGTTACAGACACTCACTATAAAAGGGGGACAACCTCTCCGAAGTCATGCTACATAGTCACGCCATGAAAGAGGGAAAAACAGGCTCTAGACGTCCCACCGATCTTCCGACCCCAACACACACTGGACTACATCAGATCATGAACCGGACAAAAATATCCATGGAGAAAACACAACAGATATTTATGCTGATCTGGATAATGGCCCTGTCACACGACCGTTTTAAAGCCAGCGTATGCCGACGTATGAACATACGCTGGCGTACGCTGAACTATCGATGTTTTTTTCAATCTTTGGCGTATACATAGCGTATTCATAACGAGTTGGACGTATACATAACGTATTAGTAACGTATGCAGAACGTTTCAATAACTTACAGATAGCGTACACCAACGTATGCTTGGCGTGTTGCCAGCGTTCACAACTTATGCCCAACGAATGCTTAGCGTGTTGCCGGCGTTCACAACGTATGCCTAACGATAGTCTTGCGCGCAACAGCTTATCGCTGACGATCACATGTCGTCGCCGCTGCTAATGGATAGAACGTATTTCGGAAGTTTTGTTTTATTAGATATATTTCGGAAGTTTTGTTTTATTAGACATGACACCATGCGATCACGTCATTTGTTCTATAAATCGCGGGAAATCGGCAAGTAATTCTGCAAATTTGGTGAGTAGAAACTGTATTAGTTCTTCCTTGTTATGTAACGGTAAATCAAGTGGTAAGTTCTGTACTCTCTGTGCAGAATGTCGTGTCCATGAAGACTACTGTTTATACGGCAGAAGTGTTGCTTGCGTTCGGAATGTCTCAGCACTATCTACAGATACAGATATTTATCGACGTATGAGTAACGTACAAGTAACGTGTGTGAACGTGTGCCAACGTATGCAGTGCGTATGAACCATACGTCGAGAATTTTTGTGCATGCACAAAACTTTGCTGCGTGCTCAGCGTACTACGACGTATGCCAGCGTGCTTCAGCGTCCTCTTAACGTATACAAAACGTACCCATAACGTATTCGACGTACGCCAGCGTACTTATTCAAATGTCCCATACGTCGGCATACGCAGGCTTTAAAACGGTCGTGTGACAGGGCCATAAACCCTGGTAAATATATACATATATATACCTGTGTATGTGTGTGTGTGTGTGTGTGTGTGTGTGTGTGTGTGTGTTTGCGTCCGTGTCTGTGTTTATATATTTGTCCACAGGCAAATTTAACGCAAAACGTGTCAAAGAAACATGTTCAAGAGGAAACTAAGTCGTCTTTGCCAGGGTAAATCTTGTATTCTGTACATACACTGGCAGTCAGGCCCGGCTTCGCCCGGGTGTTTCTGATCTCCCCTCTCCCAGAACCCTCTAGAATCTTATTCCAATTGAATAAGGATAAGAATAGAGGAAAGTGTGTGCTCATACATTTGGATTAAAAGGCTGGGAGACAGTGTAAAAGTATTACCATCAACACACTCGTTTTGCTGAAAATATATGTGTGTGTGTGTGTGTGTGTGTGTGTGTGTGTGTGTGTGTGTGTGTGTGTGTGTGTGTGTGTGTGTGTGTGTGTGTTTGTTACACTGTTCTGCATTTTTAAGGAAAAAGTACCATCAACAAATAAAATCTTACTATGCGTGCGTGCGTGTGTGAGCGTTCGTGTGCGTGCGTATGCGTGCGTGCATGCGTGCGTATGCGTGCGTGCGCAAGGGCGTGTGCACCTGCATCCATGCGTATGGTAATGTGTACGTGCGTGGGTGCTTCAGTGTGTTTCCATTTAATCACGTGTGAACCACGTGTCTTCTATTACTGTTAGCATTTAATAACAATAATTCTTACTCTAAACTGCAGCACTGCATGCACATCGAATAACTTTCTGGGATCAAGTAATCTATTTTCCCAACACCATTCTGGCATTACGGTAATCATCTAACACTTCTACGAAATGCCATTCCTTTACACACACGGTAGAATTCTCATTTTCCCGAATCAGTTCTCTCTCTCTCTCTCTCTCTCTCTCTCTCTCTCTCTCTCTCTCTCTCTCTCTCTCTCTCTCTCTCTCTCTCGCCACCGGAAGGTAGACAATTCTTGAGAGCGTTAACATTTGATGGTCTCCCTTTATATGGATTCACGCAGGCCGTTGTAAACTGTGTAGATTTTGGGCGACTCGCACTCGAGCTTACGTTTCTGTAAACAGGGGTGTGATGAATAATTGATCGCTTCACATGGATACAGACCATGGGGTCACACAATGGAGGCCGGGGGATAACAGGGGAAAAGATCTATCATTATTGCATGTGTGGCGGCCCTTGCTTTTCTCTCCCTTGGGGAGCATTTGAAAGGATTTAAAACAAAAAGAAATAAAGGACTCGTTGTGCGCGCGCGCGTAAATAACAGACTTACACCTATTAGAACATTTGAAGAGTTGATAGATTACACAAAGTAAGAAAAAGGTGCAAAAATGCATTGACTGTTTTTCTCTCCGTTCAGAGAAAAGCTGGCCACGGTAAAGAAACATCAACAAAACAAAATCAAAAGGTAAGAGAAACGTTTCTAGAGTATTAAAATACCAGAGTAGAGAGAATGAATAGAAAAAGGGTGCAGAAATGCCGTTACTGTTCTTCTCTCCGGTCATAGAAAAGCTGACAACAGCTGACCAACACATAAGAAGGACAACGATTATATAAAAAATATATAGCTATTCTGATGGACACGTGGGGGAATTCGGGGGCTGTGATTGGATGGTCTCACACATCCCTTTTCCGATCATCAAAGCATAATGCTACGGAAGTCGGCCATTTTTGCCAATATCCAAAAGCATAATTATTGGCAATAACAAAGACGCATGGTTCCGGTTTCTTCCACGTGTATAAAGTACACGCATACCTCGCCAGGTTTGTTTCTGTGACTAGTCGACAGACGATGCCATTTGCTTTGTGTGTGTTTTTGTTGTTGCTTACTGTACATGACATACGTTACGTGTTAATTCCAGTTCTTTAACAGGCAACAAACCTTGCAAATTTCCAGAAGCTGCAATCTGAAGCGACCTATCTCTGATTCTAGCAGACGATTTCTCCAATGTTTAACACAAAATCAGCAAACTCTCCTGTCACACAGAACGTCCATTGTATAGTGCAATGTTGAAATGAAGTTACCGGTCTGAAACATATAGTCGTTTCTTCTGAGACAATCGTTGTTCTCTTATCATCTACAGATTTACCGCAGTCTTCACCACGCGAATTCCCACAGAAGTCAGACTTTCGAACATACAATCTACGTAGGCAAGCATAATACGTCATGACGTCATATGATTCCTAACATATTGACGTAACGCTAAGCATCCGGTTATCTCGAGTTTTCTCCGTAATACATGTCCGTGGGTTTTTCAATGTTCGGTTATTTCCGTGGCTTCATGCGGAAAGGGAACCGTCGTCTGCAATCAACGACATGGACCATTCTGGTACTTGTTGCTGACAACAACATGATTTTAACACAGAATTTAATGTCAGAATAGCTATATAAACGCTATTGTGTTTTCATCGTAGCAATAGGGTCCGATATTAGACTCGAGACAAGTATAATGCCGACGAGTCGAAGACGAGTCGCATTATACTTGTTCGAGTCTAAATATCGGACCCTATTGCTACGCTGAAAACACAATAGCTGTTAATAACACACACTTCCAAAATAAAAATAAAAGTACCAGGGTAAAAAAGGAACATAAATGCGTCGGCAATTTTTCTCTCCTGTCAAAGACCTATCGGTGTTAGAACTACACTGTAGTGTAGAACACAATTACCTAGAATCACCCTTGGCGGAACACTAACTGCTACCACTAGGACCTCCCCCGTGCATTCTGTCTCTGTCTCTCTCTCTGTCTTCTCTGTCTCTCTCTCTGTCTTCTCTGTCTCTGTCTCTGTCTTTCTCTCTCTGTCTCTGTCTCTGTCTCTCTCTCTCTCTTTTTCTCTCTCTCTCTCTCTCTCTCTCTCTCTCTCTCTCTCTCTCTCTCTCTCTCTCTCTCTCTCTCTCTCTCTCCGTCCACAAACCCCATTCCAGAAAGCGAAGTTTTTCCGTTGCCCCGGAAGGCGTCCCTGAGGGGGGAAACGACACTGGCACACCTTGCAGGAACTATTATGGTGATTGCTTTGGCACACGATGACGTTCGCTTCATCGTAAAGCACCCGGGAAGAGAGTGGTCAGTAATAGTTTTCAAGGTTCATAAAATACGTGGGAAGATCGAGGGCTGGTCCCTTAATGGGTCCTGTGACGCTAAAGAAAAATGGACGTGGAATGACCAAATCATGAGAACCGAGGAGACAAAGGCCCGACGGTACACTGGCGTACTATGTGTGCCGCAAGCCCACTTTACATTACTTTTGAGAGCAACATGAAACCACTGGCACTGAGTTAGGGAGAATGAATCATGTTTGCCAAGGCAATTGCAGGAAGGCCCATGCTTGCCCAAGTCCTTTCAGTTCTGCGGATTGTAACATGACACTTGTTTTGTGTTACACAGGCAAATTTAACGCAAAACGTGTCAAAGAAACATGTTCAAGAGGAAACTAACTGGCATTATGTGCTTGCTACAGGTGAACACCAGGCACTAAACCGGCCTTGCACTAAACTGGCCTTGCACTATATAGGCTGTATTCAATAAAGGGGAGGTTCATAATCGAAGAAAGGAAACAATGAATCAAGAAACTAAATCACAGATGAACATCCACGGCTCCAAGGCAGTGTGCACACACGCATATTGTTCCTGCCTCTTGACACCTCTGAGGTATGGCGACCTCAGACAGACACACACACACACACACACACACACACACACACACACACACACACACACACACACACACACTAGCATCCATTCTTATATATAGTAGATGAGAACGACAGCCCATGTGTGTTTCAATAAGTTCAGGGGTCACGAGCTGTGAGTGGCACTCCTACTTCAAATATTTGCGAATTGAGTCCTAAAATAATATGTTGTTTATGCCGTTTCTTTGTTTCTTTACGTGTGTTTTGTTAATGTGGCAAATACTTCCCTGTTTTCTTGTTTGTTTTATCTTCTTCTTTTTTTTTGGATCAACTTCTGTTTGATAACATCGTAAAAATCAATGCTACAAATAATAAGCTAAATATTGCTTTAAATCCAAAACATTGAAGAAAGAAAGAGAAACAGAACAAAGTTTCACGGTCACAGAGAAGGACCAATTGCAAGAGATCCCACTAGAACATGAATTGGAAGCGATCTGTAACCCAATCCACTTCTTCTATCAGAGCTTTAGCACTGATCAAATAATGTCTTTGAAAATGAGCAAAAACGGATAAAATATCAAATTAACACAAAGGAGAACATTGAATCAGCACTTTCATTGTTTATGGTCTACCCCTTGTAACAGAGAAAAGAATTGTTTTACAGAATTTGTGTAAGTTCAAGGATTGCTTGGCTAACGCAATAGGGCTTATTATGCTAATTTCTAAGATATCGACTGCAATTTGAATACTGGGTATAAGACTTTTCACAAAATACTGTGGAAGAAATTAATACAATTACACTGTGAATATGTAAATAAGTAATTTAATTCATTCAACACAAATAATTATTATTAAATTAAACGTGTAAAAGTGATAACACATTTCTGAAACTCATATCCAGGGAAATGTATCCCTTCATTCACAGAAATGTGCATACCTCCCAACGTGCTAAATTGTGAAGTGTGCTGCTTCTACTTCGTCTACCCCACCCATTTTGACAGAAAAAAGCTTTTACATGTAGTCTACCCCTGAGAAAAAGCAAATAAAAGTGACCTGACATTTTTAAAAGATGGTTTTATATAATTTCAAGGATTTCTTAGTAGAGAAATAAAAAGAAAAGGAGGCTATACTCTCTTATTTATAAGACAATATATATGAAACTTGAATAATATAGTATCAGAATATTGAACAAGAATCACCACTGATCATGAATACCGCAAATTTGAAAAGAAAACAAAAACCGATTTTCGAGCTTAAATTTCAATAATTTCTCAATAAATGTTGTCTATTTTGTGTTTCTTTGAGACACGTCAGTTGTGCCAGTGACTTATTTTGAATTTTACGTCCGGTTCTCAGAGGTAGACTCCATCTGTAACATCTTAACATTTAATAAAGAAAGAAAAAACCGGGCGCAAGACCAGAACATTTATGCGAGGCCCTACGGGAAGCTGAAAGGGAAGCAACACTTCTCACACCTTTGAACAAAAAAAAAAGAATTCACATAATCACTACACACATTAATGAAAACAGGTTAAATCTGACAACATCGCACGAACAAAAGCCGGAACCACTTCTTGAAATCACTTCTTGAATCCTTGCTTTCAAATCATTAAACAAAACTATCAACACTTGTACAACGTAATTGTAATTACGAAAGTTAGTATAAAAGATAAGGTATCGTACAGAATCGGTTAAAAACCCACACCCCACGACTTTCACATTATTGCTATGGTAATCGGAAAAATATACTCTTATGTATCGATTGAACATTGGATTGTTCTTCTTTGAGCCCTGTGACGTCAGAGTACGACACAAAAAAATCATATCTAGGCGGCGCGGAGAGCCGAGACAACAAAAGAGCATGTTTGTGTGTTTTCAACCGTATTCAATAACAGGAATTCTAACTAAACTCGATCGATACATAAATGTGATTTGTATT